>NC_089442.1:4452500-4752500 GCF_026210795.1 Rhizophagus irregularis | reverse complement strand
TTAATTTAAATTTTATAACATATAAATTACAAATTATAAACCGATAAAGAATTTTAAAGATATTGGTAAATTCTTAGAAAATTATTGTATATTCCGACCTTTTTTTTGTTTTACCCGAATTGTCATACTTAACAAATAACATGCGGAAAATTGCGCCATCTTTTTCTGCAGATAAAAAGGTACTTTTTTGTTTACAATAATTTTGATAACTTTATTGGCTTTTTATAGGTTGGTTATTTGAAAAATATGAGAAAAAAATAAAAGACACTTTATTTTATACCCTTTAATGGTTGGTAAAAAACAAATTTGCCATTAATCACTAATACAAGTAAGATTATGACCTTCCTTTTATAAATTATATGATTTAATTATACGATAATTATATGGTCAAATCCTAAATTATTCAATAAATTTACTAACTGAAAAAAAAGTAGTATCAAAAACATACAATTGTCATGTCTAATAAAGATTACTCTGTATTATTGTTTTAATGCGTTCTAAACTTTGATTAGAAATAAATAATGTAATAATGTATAAACTTTTAGATCCTTTTAAACCCCATTCATACTTTTTTGAGTTATAATTCCAACAATGTTTACTCGTGGCCAAATATGGTCAAAAAAATTAATTTCCATAGAATCTTACTTTTATCAAAATGTATTTTTTTTTTGCACTTTTTTGTTTTTTTTTTGTTTTTTTTCGCGAAAAAAAAAAATAGTTTTATATTGTTTTGAAATTTTATTATCTTTACTTTCTCCATCAAATTGATTGATTCAAATTTGATTATCATACTTAATCATACTTTTTTAGAAAAATTCAAACATGATCGAATACTTGTTGTAAATAACAATAATAAAGATTATCAATTCATGTAATTTATGTAATTAACAATTTATGTAATTAACAATTTAGGTAATTTTATTTAATTAACAAAATCTCGTTTCGACTTTTACAAAATCTCTATAATATATAATATTTCTAAATTTGGACATCGCATTACTATTTATGTTTATTTCGCAATATGACATCATTATAAAATTAAAAGAAATTTATTTATTTTATCCACGAAAAAAATAATAATTTGCGAAATATACATAATATACAAGTAAGGAAAGTAATTATTAATGTAAAAAAACTATCTAAATAAAAAAATTATTGTCCATTTTTAATTAGGTGTATATATATACAATATAAATATATATAGGATATATATATACAATTTTTTTTTTTTATAATAATAATCTATTAATTTAATAAAACTTCTGCTGCCCTTACACATGGAGCTCCATTATTTAGTATAAATATATAATGTGGTCCGGGTGCAATTATTGTAGGATTTGGTGGTGTAGTTAAAGTTATAATATATTGACCGGCTGCATTCGCATCATAATTTACTGAAGCAATGTCTAACCCGACATATCTCTGTCCCATATTTTGTGAATGTGTTACGAAACCAAGATGTATAATTGCAGCTGTGAATGATGGTTTAGGGTCTGTACATGAGACAACTAAAATTGTTTGTTGATTGTATGCTATTGGTATTCTGTTCCCGGCAATATCAGTTCCATTAACATTAATTATCGTTGGTCGAGGTACATCAGTTAAAATATAAGGAGGTTTGAAAATTTCGGCTCGATATCTATTTTATAAAAAGAAAAAATGTTAGAATTTGTTAAATGTTAAATACGCTAATTTTTCTAAAATAATAATACATACTCTGTTGAGAATTCAAGACCTTTCTGAACGGATGCTTGTGGATTACTACCGGCGACAAAAACGTAACCATCAGGTGATAAGATTGCAACAGAGTGATACATTCTTGCAACTGTTGATGGGTTCATTTTCGCGTATGTTTTTCCAACAGGGTCGTAAAGAACAGGATTGAATGCTGGATTACTATTTACCCATAAAGGATTTGCTTTGTTGCCCTTACGGAATCCTGCAAAACCAGTTTGAGCTCCATTTAAAAATACAACTTGACCATTTGGTAATATTACGTTGTCAGGCATAACACGAGGGATTCCACCAAAATCGTCCATCACCCAAGCAGGTTGATTAGCGTTTAAAAGCATTCTACCACAAGATGCTTCAGCGGTTGAAGTAATTTCAAATGCTGCTTGACCTCCACAAACCATAATTTCAGGTGCGTAATTATTACTTGAGAATAAAGGTAACATTAAAGAAGTTCCGGTTTGTGGGTATGTACGTTGAACAGCTATTTTTGGATAGTTATATACCAGAGTACCAGTGTCTAAATCAAATAATATAGGTTGTTGATTGGAAAGCATGAATAACATATTTTTATTCTCATTATTTGGTACAATGTGCATGAATACGTAGAGGTTATAAGGGAGAGTATCAGTAAGGAATGGCATTGGTCTATCTGCATCTGGTGTTCCATCAGCAGATGATGGTGGCCATATATTATAAGTTGGATTATCAATCTCGGCTCTATTTAGACCTGTACCGCCAGTAGAACCTCCCATAATGACTACCCTGCCATCAACCAATCTATTTAAATAAAATATAATATTAAATTAGCATATAATAATAAATATAAAGGTTTCTTTTAAGACTTTAAAAATATTATACTTACGGTAACATAGTCGGGTACCATCTTTTAGACTTCATCAAACCAACCTTTTCTTCCCATTTACCAACCATTGGATCATAAAATCGTAAAGTTTGTTGACCAGCTGCAAATTGAACATTACCATTATCACCACCGGTGTGAACCAAAACTCCATTTCCCATAAAAGATCCTGCCGAACAAAAAGTGTCTGATGTAAGATCAAGAGCTGTAAGTGTGTTTTTATCGATGTCGAATAATGCAGATTCTGCTGGTTGACCATTTGATTGAAGTAATGGATTTGCTTCAACTAAAAAAGTTTGAATAATCATGTGATTAATTAGGTAGATCATGATGAAATTATTTACAACATATAATAATTGATTAGATAATAATTACGTTTATCAACGTAAATGTATTGGCCAGGACGAGGTACAAACATATGCATTGCGTTGACACCCGTTAGTCTAAGGAAGTAAAAAAAAAAAGGATTTGTTTAAATGAATGATGATGATAATAATGAATGCGTTTAATAAAGTAATTACGTTGGAAGGATAGTCCAAGTTCCTGCAGTTGCATCTCCAACTTCTTTGCCTGCTGGTGCTGCTGCTGGCGGTGGTGCTGGAGGAGCTGCGGCCTTTCCTGCTGGTGCATTTGCGTCTTTTGGAGCATCTTTTGGAGCAGCATCTTTTGGAGGAGCAGCTTTTGCTGCTGGTGCTTGTCGTCCTAGAAAATTTGCCAATAGATTTTAGCATCTATCATTGTTTTTTTTTAAAAAAAAATAAATAAATAAAAGAAGAAAAAGAAGGATAATTACTTTGGTTTTGAGATGGATAAGCCGAAGCATTATTAATATTAATTGATAAGAGGAAACCTCCAATAAGGAGGAATAATAGAAAATAACTATAATAATTTTTCATATTTATATTTATAGGAACAAAAATTTTTTTTTAAAAAAAAATTATTTCAAAAAAAAAAAAGAAAAAAGAAAAAAAAACAGATTAAATAATTTTTTTTTCCTTGATTTTTTTTACGATAAAAGAAATTCGTGAACAATTTATATAAAAATTACCAATACCAAAAGGAAAAAAACAATGTTCCTATTTCAAAAATAGATTTTGAATTAAATATTGAATAAATCAGGTTTTTTTTTTTATTTGTATTTGAAAAAAAGTCCCAAGATCCTAAAGGAAAAGAATAATAACAGTTGAAATCAATTGAAATGTATAAAATCTGTATATAATCTATTTTTATATTACGGTTTTTTAACCAATTAATTTTAATTCTGGTGATGATTAAGAGTGATAACAACTAATGGAATACTCACAAAAGTAGTTAGTATTATTTATTGAAAAGTAATTAAATACTCGGTTGGAGAGGGATTTTTTTTTTTTCATTGTAAAATGATAACAAGCGGTAAATAGCCATATATGTAGTGTAACAATGTAATTCACTTGCTCCAAGTATGCGTGCATTGTGAATTTAACATTTTAATAATTACTTCAGCCATATTTGTATTTATTAACATTTTTTTTTCCCTATAAAAAAAAAATTTTCCTTAATCGAAATTTCTAAACTCTCATTCAGGGATTTTATACGGATAAATTCATCTCCCTTTAATCCGGACCCAAAATTAAATACAATTCCCTTAAACTTATTTTGTCTTAAATCGGAGAATATGGTCCAACCCTCTTTTATTTCTAAAAATACCAAAAAAAAAATCAAGATTCTGGCATATGGATTTGCATATTAATATTATAATGGATAACTTTTTTTAGTTGATTGAGGCTTTATTATCCTTCTTTTTTTACTTGATCGAAACAATGTCACCCCCAGTCATATCACCCAAATATATTGACATATGACTGATTGAATGGGAACACAAATTTATGTATCACTCTTATTTTAACAATCAGAAATTTATTATATAATAAGATAAATTATGTAGATATGACGTTTTTGGTAAATCATTACTTTTTAAGATTCGTTTCTGAGAATCGGAGTCACATTATATTCCCTTATTTAGCATGGTACAACTTATCAAAGTTGTCCCCAATTATTTAAATGTAAATATAATTTATCATTATAGAATAATGTTTATACTTCTTAATAAACCTGTAAAACCGCTGATCTTTATTTTCTTTGTTCTAGCCATTTTAAAATGATTATTAATTATAATAAAGATCTTTTGAAAAAAATAAAATAAAAATAAAAATAAAAAAATAAAAATAAAAATAAGTTTCAAATTTTTTTATTTGGTAAAATTTTTATTTGATGAAAATTATTCAGCCGAAGTACAAAAGAAAAAAAGAAAATTTTTTTTTCTTGGACGGCAAAAAATAGGCCCAATTTTTCGGAAATATTTCGGAGTTAAATCTATCTAAAATTATTTATCTAAAACAAATTTTGTGATTTATTATTATATCATCTTTTTTTTTTATTTATCACTTTATTTTGTTTCAATATTTCAATAATATTTCAATATTTCAATATTCGTAATATTTTTTTATAAGCAATATTCTTTTTTTTATAACGTAATATAATTTACAGATATACAGTATATAATGTATGTATATCATATATACGCAATATTTGCTCAATAAAATTGTCTTGGTGTCTTGGGGAAATAACAATCCCCTTTTTTTTTTCCTATTTGATTGTTTTGTCATACCTTTTTAATGTCACACGATCTTTAGTTTATATAGACCCACCTTTTAAATGGGCTTATTTGATGTGCATAACAAACAATTGAGATTGGCCAATATTATTTGATTTTAATATCACCTTTTTATAATCCTTTTTTTATGGGCCTTGTTAAAAAAAGGCTTGGTACAAAACCTTAATACTTAAAATGTCAAACCATACCCACATTTACCTACATTACTTACTAATACATTATAAGCTTATTAATTCCGCCGATGATAAAAATAAGGCCCGTTTGTTGTTAATAAAAATTTTTAATCCGAATATTTCTCCTTCGAATCTTCTATTTTAAAAAAAAATTTCTTTTAGTACAAAAAATGTTCATTCGCTAAATTTAATCTCAAACGAATCGGGAAAATAAAAAAATAGTTTTTTTTCTTTAAATGGATTTCTTTTTATTTTTGTTTTAAAAATTGAAACAGATCCCTATAAAAATAATGCGTTTCAATAGATTGGTATTACATTGTGTGCATTATTAATAAGATATTAAAAAGATATTGAAGATATTGACTGTTTTTATCACAAACCTTTTCAGGTAAATTTTAGGAAATTTTAGGAAATTTTAAAAAAAGATAATTTACCGAAATTAAAAATATCATTTAAGGTGATAAATATATCGTGACAAATTTGTATGCATTGATTATATCATTTTTTTTTCTGATCATTAAAAAATCGTATGATAGAAATGGTTTCTTCGGAAACATAATTTGATCGATTTTATCGATTTTTAAAGTTCTTTTTGACATGTTGTAACTTTGTTTAAAACCTGTTAAACGACATATATTAGTTTATAAATAAATTGATACATTTCCCCTTTTTACATGGCATAGAAGTAAAAAAACTGGCTTTAGATTATCAAGAAAAATAGATTTTAGGTCAAACCACGTGTTTACCAATCGGAATTAAATTTAACCAATTCTTTATCATGTGTTTCTGTCGGAGTTAGGTTTAACAAGTATCTTTAATATCCTTAAGAAACAATATTATCATCAATTTTTTTGATTCATGTAACCAAAATTTATTGAAAAATTCTTGGCAAAATGTTTTTAAATATTTTTATTGGCTTTATTTTTCCCATACCAAAAATTTTTTTTAACAAATTCGTATCAAGTGTAACTAAAAAAAAAATATTAAAGAATTTTTTGAGTTAAGCACACAAGCAGTACAACTTAAGAAACAATTATGTTTATTATAATTAACTATATACACAATAAAAAACTTTTTTTTGATAACAAGTTAATTAATTATTCATGTGACAAAAAAAAAATTATTATTTTTTTTTTTTTACAAAAATTTTTAATATTCCCTTGAAATTGTCATGCATTACCTTCTTTTTCTTTCATTATGATTTATTTTTAGTTCTTAATCCCGAAAAGCCCGCATGATAAAACGGCGTTTTAAATATTATTGTACGATCACTTATTTAAATTTGACATTTATAGTAAAAATAAATATATTATGAACCCTTTTCTGCGTTAAGGATATTAGACCTGCATATAAATAAGAATCATGTGAATAATTTCGCCTACTAAGAATTAAGAAATTAATTAATGCCAGGCTGAATTAATAATCCAAGCTGATCTTTTCTTTTGTCGGTCGATGCGTTTTTGGTAAATATTAAATACAAAGTCTTGAACATTAATTACAATAAAATAAGGTTGAACCTTTTTTGATGCTTGCAATGAACTTCTTTTTTTGATAACAAATAATCATTCATGTCACAAAAAAAAAAAATTTAATTTTTATAGAAATTTTTTTTAATTCCCCTTGAATTTTCTGAATTTGTCAAGCAATTGCCTTTTTTTTACTTTCATTCTAATTTATTTTTAGTTCCTAATCCCGACAAGTCCACATTGATAAAATGGTGTTTTAAATATTATTTGTTTATCATTATATCAATATTTGACAATTACGGTAAAAATAAATATATTATGAACCCTTTTGAACCCTTTTCTGATGCTGCATGAAAATCAAATAAATAAGAATCATGTGTATAATTAGAATTTCGCCTTTAATGCCAGCTGATCTTTTCTGATGCGTTTTTGGTAAATATTATTAAATACAAGTCTTGAACATTTTATTACAGTAAAATAAAGTTGAAAACCTTTCTGATGCTGCAATGAACTTTTTTTGATAACAAATAATCATTCATGTGATGAAAAAAAAAAAATTTAATTTTTACAAAATTTTTTTTTAATTTCCCCTTGATTTTCCTGAATTTGTTAAGCATTACCTTTTTTTTCTTTCATTCTAGTTTATTTTTAGCCCATAATCCCGAAAAGTCCATATGATAAAACGGCGTTTTAAATATTATTGTACGATCACTTGTTTATCATAATCAATATTTAGTAAAAATAAATATATTATGAACCCTGCAATGTTAAGGATATTACTAGTTATATATGACCCTACATGAAAATCAGAATCATGTGTACAATTAAAATTTTGCTTACTAGAAATTAAGAAATAAAGTTAATTAATGTCAGGCTGAATTAATAATTCAAGCCGATCTTTTTTTTTTGTCGTTCGATGCGTTTGGTAAGTATTCAATACAAGTCTTGGAGACATTTATTACAATAAAATAAAGTTAAACCCCTTTTGATGCTGCAAATGAACTTTTTTTGATAACAAATAATCATTCATGTGACAAAAATAAATTAATTTTTACAAATTTTTTCAACTTGAATTTCCTGAATTTGTCAAGCATTATCCTTTTTTACTTTCATTTTGATTTATCAGTTTCTAATTCCGAAAGTCCGTATTTTAATCAGTGTTTTTAAATATTATTGTTCAATCAATTGTTTATTATTATCAATATTTGAAAGTCCGTATTTTAATCAGTGTTTTTAAATATTATTGTACAATCACTTGTTTATTATTATCAATATTTAATATTTACGGCAAAAATAAAATATAATAAAGTTGTGCCTTCTTCTGATGCTGCAATGTTGAGGATATTTAGTTAAATATGTCCCCTGCATGAAAATCAAATTATTATCTCGTGTAGTCTACTAGAAATTAAGAAATTAATTAATGCCAGGCTGAATTAAAAATCCGAGCTGATCATTTTTTTTGGTCGATGCGTTTGGTTTTTTGATGCCGTAATGAACTTTTTTGATAACAAATAATCATTCATTCATGTGACGAAAAAAAAATATTTTTTTACAAAATTATTCTTTCATCTTGAATTTCCCGAATTTGTCCATTCATTACCTTTTTTTTTTACTTTCATTCTGATTTATTTTTAGTTCCTAATTCCGAAAGTCCGTATTTAAAACAATATTTTTAAATATTATTGTACAATCACTTGTTTATTATTATCAATATTTAATATTTACGGCAAAAATAAATATAATAAAGTTGTGATGCTGCAATGTTGAGGATATTTAGTTATATATGTCCCCTGCATGAAAATCAAATTATTATCATGTGTAGTCTACTAGAAATTAAGAAATTAATTAATGCCAGGCTGAATTAAAAATCCGAGCTGATCATTTTTTTTTGGTCGATGCGTTTGGTTTTTTGATGCCGTAATGAACTTTTTTGATAACAAATAATCATTCATGTGACGAAAAAAAAAATATTTTTTTACAAAATTTTTTTTTCATCTTGAATTTCCTGAATTTGTCCATTCATTACCTTTTTTTTTACTTTCATTCTGATTTATTTTTAGTTCCTAATTCCGAAAGTCCGTATTTAAAACAATATTTTTAAATATTATTGTACAATCAATTGTTTATTATTATCAATATTTGACATTTACGACAAAAATAAAATATAATAAAATTGTGCCCTTTTTGATACTGCAATGTTACAATGTTAAGGATATTAGTTAGATTAGCCCTGTATGAAAAATCATCAATCATGTATAACAATTTTGCTATATTTAATTCCAGGCTGAATTAATAATCTGATTTACCAAACGCATAAACTGACAAAAATGGTATTCAATACAAGTCTTGACATTTACAAAGTCTTGACATTTACAGCAAAATAAGTTAACCTTTTTGATGCTGCAATTAACTTTTTTGATAACAAATAATCATTCATGACTTCATATGACAAAAAAAAAAAAGGTGATTTTTCTTTTCCCTTATTTGTCATGTCATTAATATTATTTATTGTACAATCACTTGTTTATCTACGGTAAAAATAAAGTTGAACCCGATATGATATTAATTATATATGTTCCTGCATGTCTCTGCATGAAACTCAAATCATTCATAAAATAAAGTACAATTTTGGTATATCATTTAATTTTGTCTACTGGTGCCAGGCTGAATTAATAAACCGAGCTGATCTTTTTTTTTGTCGGTCGATAGCGTTTGGTACTTTGTTTAATATTCATCAATACAAATCTTAACATTTATAGTAAAATAAAAATATACCTTTTCAATGTTAAGGATATTAGTTATATATGTCACTGCATGAAAATTAAAAAATCATCAAATAAGAATCATGTGATACTAGAAATTTAATCCGAGCTGATCTTTTTTTAGTCGTTAATATTAATTAAACTAATGATATAACAATCTAGCATACATAACAAAGTTTATGCAGTGGTAAATTAGTACCAATTTTTAATATACATAAAAAACAATACTCTAAATAAATGTCGATATTGTCGGTATTTAAATAAATTTATAAATTTTTAGTTTTTTTTATTGATCTATTTTATTAACCCTATAAAAAATTTTCAGTAAAATGAACACGAGTCTGAGTTTCTTCGGAATAAAAACTAGAAAAATGATCATTTATCGAAGTTTTTCCAGAATTTTTTTTTTATAGGGTAATACTAAAATACGAACGATTTATTGTTGATAATAATGTTATTGGTTTGCTACTTGAAATAAAATATTAATTTATTAAGTAAGGGGTCCAATGTAGAGTTGGGTTGCGCAATGCCACAACGTATATTATAACGACAACATTTTTTAATATATGATTAGAAGAAATTAGCCTTGTGTATTAGTTGACAATATGCGTTACAACATTTTAAACATTGTATACCGAAACCCTATACGTCGGATTATTTTTACAGTGCTGTAACCCGTATTAAAATGTCGTGGATCGTGAAAATGCCGTAATGCAGTGTCGATAAAGATCTAAAAGAAAGATAAAGAAATGAATCTAATATCGTTTCTTAAGTCCGCAAAAACTGCCCCTAGAAATGTTGTGCATCATGAACGTTATTAAATTATTTTTTTTTAGGAAAAAAATATCTTATCGGTTATTTAGTATTTACGGTATTGCGGCATTTACGATTTTACGGCACTTTATTAAGGTTACGGAATTAGCTGAAATGCCGTAATCGGGGAATTTCGACGGCACCTTTGCAGTTCGGATGATACTTTAGCCGTCCAATAGCTGCAATGTAAGATCATGCATTTTAATCTACTCACCAGTAATATTTTATGTAATGCGTCAAAAATATCGAAAACAGATTCAAGTAAATAAGATTATGCATTTAATAACTCATAATATAATGGAAGAATGTTTTTGTTCAATAATACAATTATTCAAAAATATAAACAATGCCCGACATTGCTGTATCATATGCTGGTATCTGTCTGTTTACTATATATCTATAATCTTTCATTATCTTATATGCAGATATCTTAGAAGTATTATTAAAATTAACTGAAATTGATAAAATTAAACATTAGAAGTAACTTGTCAATATGTTATATATTATTAAAGGTTGGTTGCCATAAGTAACGATTATTATATCAAATTACAACCTTTAGCAGTTGTAATATTATAAACGTAAGCTGTAAATTGGCTGTAAATACTACACTATTGTGCTTAGCTAAAAGATGGCAATTCTGATTTACAACCATTATATTTACTTGACTTTTGGACTTACAATTATTTACAGAAACCAACACTATTATATATCACCTTTTTTTCCAATAATAATTTTATTAAGTATATTAAGTATATTAAAATACTTTTTTAAACTCTAAATAATTTTTTTTTTTAATTGAATGGATAAGTATCATAGTGATTCATATTTTTTATAATTATAAATAACTTTACTAATTTATTTATTATAAGATTATTTTAACAAAAAGGATGAATAGAATTATAAAATATATAATTCTAATTTATAGTATTTTCATAATTATTTTGAAATTATATTTACATTGTTTATTAATAAAAGAAATGATTTTTTTTTAAAAAAAAAATTCTGTTAAAAATAAAAATTACAGTATAATGGATTGAAAAGAGTTGACAAGTGTACCAAAAGTTTTAGCATGCATCAAAAGATGCATATTAATATGTATAATTGGTAAATTAACAAAACTTGCAAAAACCTATAAAAAAATAAAATATTGTTAATTATTGAATTATTCCATATTCTGAATTTCAAATTTATAATTATACCTTTGAAAGAATTAAAAACTCTTCTTTAAGATATAGCTGTAATTCCTCATAGCTATCTAATATAAATTCCTTATTAAAAACTGCTTTCATAATCTTTGCAACTTGTAGTATCTAATAAGATATAATAGCTTTTAGTACTAAGCTAATTCAAGCTACATCAATCCTTTGTTGAATAGTGGCTGTTTTATTATTTTTGAGGCTTGATTCCTTTAAAAATTGATTTAATAAAAATGGCATAATCATAGCTAGTCTAAGAAGATCAGACATCATAAAGCTATTGTAATAACTAATTGGATTTGGTAGATGAAACCACTTTTTTGGAATTTCAAAATTTTTCCAAATTTTAACAAAATTATTCTCTCCTTCTTGTGAAAATAATTCACAGGTTAGTTTTAGTAGCCGCCCAATTTTTCCTATGATAATATGATAAATATCTTGTAGCATCTGTAAATATCTTTTATATTTTAATTTATCCAAAATACTAGGTAATGATCTTAAGCCATATTCTATACAAAGTTGTCCTCTTTTTGAACTTACAGATTCTTGAAAAATTTTTGAAATTTCTTCATCTGTGATATGATGATAATGTAATGTTGTCATACTATCCTGATTATAGATACTCAATAATTCCTTTTTAGTTGTACAAGTATAGCAATCTTTATTTGCAATATGTTTAAATTGATTTTTAAATTTAAATTATGAAAATAAATTATTAAGATTAATAATTAAATTGAAAAATACCTCAGTACTTCTGTCATATCTAAGGGTGCAAACTTAATGACATGACATAACTCTTAGTTAAGTCACGTCATAGACGTAACTAGGACGTAACTCTAAGAAAAGTATAAGTTTGCATCAAAGTGGTTTAATTACTAATTATTTTATAATAAAGTGTATAGATGTAATATTATATAATGTAACTTAAGTTAAGTCACGTTATAGACATAACTAGGACGTAATCCTAAAGAAGAATTAAGTTTGTATCTCTAGTCATATCATTACCTTAAGGTAAATCTGCTGTAATAAGACCCAACCTGGCAATAACCCATGCATCTTGTCTTTAAACAGTCATAATTTTTCCTTTCTCAAATTTTTTTATTTTTGAAACAAATAGTACCATAAATTCATTAAAATTTTTACCAAATAGAATTTCTCAAATTTTTTTATTTTTGAAACAAATAGTACCATAAATTCATTAAAATTTTCGCCAAATAGAATTTCTCAAATTTTTTTATTTTTGAAACAAATAGTACCATAAATTCATTAAAATTTTTACCAAATAGAATTTCTCAAATTTTTTTATTTTTGAAACAAATAGTACTATAAATTCATTAAAATTTTCGCCAAATAGAATAAATCCAAGAACAAAATAGTTTTTAATTAGCTTTCTTTGATGTGTTGGCATGTTACCAAACTGTATATAGACGCCACCTAAGAATGGTATACATTTCTAAATATACCAAAATTATCATAGTAAAGATCTAAAAACAGCTTATAAACTGGCATAAATGATGGTGGATTTCTGACAGAAATGTAATCTGAAGGATATTGATATGAAAGCTTTGCATTATGAATGTATCAATGGTCATTACATTTATAAATTATTTCAGTAATTTGTAATGAACCTTCTGGAATAATTTGGTCAGTGTTGATACATTATCATTATAGTTATTTTCTCTAAAATTTGAAAGGTCATTATATATGGTTATAAATGGTTTGTTCTAAAACTATACTTTTTCAGTTAAAGAACAACGTCATTTTGATAGCCTTTTAGATTTCCAGATAAATCATCATAATTTAAAATTAGTTGAACTTTTAACTCATAGTTTCCATTTTTATTTTCATAATTGCTCTCAACCTTTCAAGTTTTTGAAAACCATTATCATGATAGTAGACAAAATTACCAGATTGATATATTATTATTTATTAAAATAAATATTTAATGTTAACAAATCATAATTATATCAAAGTATATTATTCTATTACCTTCTGATATTATTATTTCATGTTGTCCAAAAAGTGGTGATTCCTCTATAATGTTTTATGCCAATATTCTGATTTTGTTTCAAAATTAACATCAGGTCCAAAATACATATGCTTCATCAGCATTGAATTGTTGAAAATACATCATATAATATTATTAATTGAAAATTAATAAAACCTTGCGAAATTGATAGGGATTTTTTTGGTAAAATTTGAATAGGCTTTATTATTATTGGTAGGAAAGGAAGATGTTTTCTCTATGATTAGAATTTACAGATATTTTTTATTATATGAGTAGGTTCAAATTGAAGATTATAAATAATATCAACAAGGTCTTTATATACTTTTATAAAAACATTATGCTTCTAAAGCTAACAAAATAGTGCCGTAGTTGTATAATTATCAATGTACAATGCAAATTCACTATTGCAGGACAGTATCTTGTCTTCATTCAAAGCTTTAATAATTTGATGTATTGCTTTCTCTTCGTTGTCATTACGTTCCTCTTCATCATTGTTATGTTCTTCTTTTTCTTCATCGTTACCTTTCTCTTTATTATTAGTATCTTCATTATCATCATCTTCCTCCTCATCCTTATTGTATTCATTGTCATTTTCTTTTTCCTCTTCATTATCAAATAATTGATCATCATCTTTCATCTCATTATTGTAATACTAAGGACCAATTGATTCATATTCATTATCATTATCATTAATATTCTGAAAATTTAAATCATTATCTTCGTAATTATACTGAAAGTTCATATTATCATTATTATTATCAGGTAAATGTACAGGTAAACATATTACTATTCTCTTATTAAAAGTTGTTGTCTTATAAGGATTGCTATAAGAAAACTGATTTTAAATTTAAATCAGTTTTATTATTTATTTTTAAAAAAAATGATTAATTTTAAAGGAAATCATCTTCTTATTGTAATTTAATAAAAAAAGTTTTTTGAATTGATAAAAAAAAAGATTGTAATAAAAATATTTGACTAATCTGATAAATATTAAAAAATCAATATAATCAATAATCTTTTGATTTGATCATTAAAAAAAAAGTAAAATTTTCATAACTGATAATTTTTTATAAAAATTTTGCAATAAAATACTGTATCATCTTTTTTATAAAATAATAAAATTATAAAAATAGCTGTTATTATGAGTATATTTTGTTTAATAAAATCAAATTTAATGATTCAAAATTTGAAACAGAATTTGAAAATACAGTTTTCAGAATGGAATCACAATTTTATGAAAAATTTAAATGGAAAGTACTTTATAATATACACAAATAGTTCCATTTAAATGATGCCAATTCTTTAATAAAAATGACATTGTACATATGTTTAAAAAATTTATATTCATTAAAGTAAATAATATTTAATATCTGAGAATATTTTGTGAAATACTGGATACTATATAAAGGGAATACAATATGTAAGCTTAAATTATTAGAATTAAAAAGGGGTATTAATCAAGTAAAATTTTTATATTTGATATAGTATACAAAACTAGATAGGAAATTAATTAGTAAAAAGTCATAGGTATCTTAGTATTTTAGATGTATAGAGAAGTTCATAATTAAGTTTAAGAGAGAACTCTTAAATCACATGATAATAATGACATAATAATGAAATTTAAAAAGATAGAAGAATTCTTATAAAAAAAAGAAAAAATCCAGAATTTTAATTTTCAGAAGCAATTTTTTTAGAAATTTTTAGTAATTATTGCTCATATAATTATTTTATCCATAAATTATTGAATTTTATTTTTATGAATAAAACATGAAATTATCAAAAACAAATTATTGAATTTTTAATTAATATAATATTTTTATTTTATTTTACTTCAAAATTATATTTATTTCTGAAAATTAATTGATAAATCATGATTTTAGGTAAGAAAGTATTTTATTTTATTAATATGTTTGGATATGAATATGGAAATGAGTACATCTTTTGAGGGAATAGTCATGATAACAAAATGGAAAAGAAATAAGAAATATGGAAATAAGTACATTTTTTGAAGAATAATCATGATAAAGTAGTATATAAATCCCAGTTCTGGCTCACTTTCCTGAAATAATAAATCAACTGTAAATAGTAATCTGCAAATTCACATACATTATTATTTTTTTCAAAAAAAAAGTTTTTATTATTAAAAAAAAAAATTAAAATATTATTAAGAAAAAATTCATTTTGAAAGTCATTTTTCCTTTTTTAATTTTTTGATAAAAATTTTGGATAAAAAAGAAATATAAAGATAAAATAAATAAGAAAATTTCTAAGTTTACACGGGTGTTTGTACACGGGTCATATAAATATAATTTTTAATAGACTAATTTTTTGTTTTTTAATTTGAAATTGAATGCTACCAACATTATACTCTTTTACTTTTTATTCTTATTATATTACAGATAAATATATGTATTTTCACCTGCTCTGCAAGTTTACTTAAGGCATTAAAGAAGGTTTTGAATGCCGTTTTTAATCTACTAATACCCGTGTTTAAACACCCCGTGTACAAATAGAAATTGCCTAATTTTTAATAGACTAATTTTTTGTTTTTTAATTTGAAATTGAATGCTACCGACATTATACTCTTTTACTTTTTATTCTTATTATATTACAGATAAATATATGTATTTTCACCTGCTCTGCAAGTTTACTTAAGGCATTAAAGGAGGTTTTGAATGCCGTTTTTAATCTACTAATATGACCCGTGTTTAAACACCCCGTGTACAAATAGAAATTGCCAATAAATAAATACATTTTCTTTTATATTTTTATAATTTTTTTTTCAACAAAAAAATAAATCAAAAAGCAGTTGAGACCATATACTACTTCTACTACTTTTTATATTACTTTTTATTAAGAATTATAAAAATTATTAAAATCCAAAGCCAATACAATATAAAAATGATAATTAAAAAAGGAATATTGCTTGAAAGTGTTATAACAATATTTTTATTAGTAATGTGAAATACTTCCAATTCATCTATTTCAAACCTTACTTTATCAATTATTTTTTTCTTAAAAGAGTGTTGTTCACTAGTGCAATAAATACCATTAATAGATAAATCTGATGTACCAAATAGAATGTGTCTCTCATTTGATATTTTTGACATAGCTCCTTCTTTATGATAACTTATAATTGGATTGACCCTATTAGTTAAAGAAAAAATAAAATATCGAGATAGAAAATCTCTAAACAATTTAAACAGGATATATTCACTGTAACTAATATCCCATCCAAATGGATTGTATACACCAATAATTTCTCCTGAATTACGAACTTTAATTACAATAACAACTCTCTTATATTTGTATAAATTATCATATTTGTCAAATCCATCAATACTACTACGATAGACACATTCAAATTTGAAATGTATATTTTTAAATTGAAACACATGTTTTTTTCCTTTCCCTCCATTGATCCAAGTTGCAATCAATGCTACATCTTTCGCATTAATGATGTTAGAATCAAATGGACAAGCTGATTCTCTTGGTGGTAATATATTATCATTAGATGGAATTCTCATTAAAGGATTAGAATCTTTGAAATGTTGCATAATTTCATCATCAAGTCCATTTGGAAGGATATCTTTAAATTCATTTTTGACTTCCGTATAATCACCAAGTGACATTTGATAAAATCGAATATGAGGAATGCAATTTCGTATAGTTTTTTCCAAATTCATAAAATCAATTGGGGTCCACTTTCTTGTATCTATAACGAAATCTAAAATTGATCTATCTTTATCAAAAATTAAAATTGGTGAAAATGATTTTTTATTTAAAGTTAGACCAGTATTCACAATTCCCCATTTGACCAAATAATAAAAAATGTTAATTTCATTCAATTCAAGATCATTACGTTTTAAAAGTCGAATAAGAAATCCTTCATTAAGTTGCGGAAAATCTTTACAATTAAATATGATTATTGGATCTGTGCATGCTAACTTTAATACTTGTTCTTCTAATTGTTTAAGTTGTCTCTGTTCACTAATGATAAAGAAATCTTTAGGAAGCTTCCAAGCCGAATCATTTTCTTTGAAATAATTTTCAAGATGTTCTACAACGTTTTGCAATTGTAAATCATAAGCTGCGATTATAACGTAAAGGCATTTCACATTTTTCTTCACTGTTAACTTTCCTGAATAAATATATCTAAATAATTTTAAGAAATTAAGATCGAAGGTTTTTATCAAATTTATGATGCTGCTATAATTATCAAGTTCTACTTACTTTAAAAGAATGTTAAATATTGAGGGTGAAATATTAGGTTTTTCTAAAATAAAACATCCGGATTCTTTTGTTTGATTGGATAAAGCGTTTTGAAAATGAATTGATCTAGTAGATAATATAGTAGAATGTGCACTGAATTCTTTAATATCATTTTCCTTCCCAACTTTAATTTTTACATCAAAAGTTTTATTATAAAGCAAATACGTTAAGTCTTCAAATATATCAGTTGAAATGTTAAATTCCATTGTTATAAAAATCAATTTAGAGGTGATTGGATCGGCACAGTGTTATAGAGTCGTAATTTTAATAAAGTGTTTAATAAAATTGTATTTTTATGTGTTAAATCTCTTGCTATTTAACTCAATTTGATTTTGAATTCCCAAAATTTAATATAACCATAATACTTTGTTCTATTTTTGCAGATCATTATTAAATATGCAACGAAAATAAATGAAATTTCGAATTTGGCATTAATTAGGCTGAGAATTTTTTAAAATTTGTATTTTTTTGGGAATCCATTTACATATATAAATAATCGCGTCAGTAAAAATAAATAAGATTTTAAATTTGGCTTCATTTGCAATATCTCTTGGATTCTTTAAGAAAAAAAGAAAAAAAATTTTTACGCCTTTTGTCCAACATGAATTGTTTTTAGCTTAAAAGTGAGTGAAAAAAAAGTGATTGTGGGTACTCTAAATGGGACAGCAAATTTAGGGAGAGAAACTCTAAAAGTATGACGCGAAAATTATGTTAACCCTTGTTTAACCCTTGTTCTACTTGTTTCTATTAGCTTTTCCAGACCATTCCGATTATTAATTCTTTCCGGGCATGACGAATTGCGATAGCATTCAAACTAAGACGATTGAATTTAAGAGTTAGTTACTGTACATGTTATAAAGCATCTCTTATCGAGTAAATTGTTGCATTGTCATTGAAATTATAATCATGGCTTATAAATTAATTATTGAATACTGAAAAACACTGCCACAACTAATAAATAAATTTATTTTATTTAAAATATTGTAATCCGATGTTTTTCGATATTTTTATTAGTTGTATTCAATCTGATTTATGTTTTATTTATCAGATTTATTAGAAATATTATTTTATTATTTTGTGTTTTGTTTTACTATTTTTCTTCAAATAATAAAAATACTATCATAAAATTATTCTTGTGAAAAAAATTTGCTTTACATTTGGCAAATTTCGAAAATATGAGCGCATTACAGTAGAAAGGAAATTTTTTAAATTAAATTAATAAACTATTACGAGTTAGATTCCGATAATTTTATTCTCTTAACTTTTTTAATTTACACATTCTCGATTGTTTTAAAGTCAAAATGTTAGAAACCTCAATAGCTAATTGAATAAATAAATAAATTAGATATTGCGACAATTATCATCAACATTTTAACCTTACTCTACCAAAAGGAAAATATTCTTCATCATATACCATCAAAGCAAGTTTAAAGCCTGAAAATATAAATAACTATTAACAAATTTTTCTATCAATTTAGAACAAAAATTTTAATTATTTACCATAAATATGAACCATGATACGCAAAAGATTTTTAATCCTATTAACATTATCCTCAGAAATAAACTTGTTATGCCAGCTTTCAATATTTAACCAAAAATTTTGGCTAACAATTCTCATACAGCGTATTAGTTTTCTTCTATCAACGTGCGCTTTTCTTAACTTGTTCATCCTTATTTAAGATAAGGACAGGGGAACATTAACAGCAATAGAAAGGGCAACATTGAGATATTCTATGTCAAGATTAATTGACCTTTCAGCCCTTACCTCTTTTCTTGATCAATACTTAATTATTCAATATTATTTTATCGCATTTTTGATTTTCTTTCAAAAAAAAACCAGGAAGCAAATTTTTGTAGTAAAAGTTCTCTCAAAGATATCCAATTGAATTAATAGAAGAAATTGATTTAAAACAATTTAATGTTATTACTTAATACAAAAAAAAAAATTTTTATTATATAAAATGTATATCTTACTAAATATTGAACATAAAGTATTTGTCAATAACGATTTAATATAAAGGAGTATAAAAATTAAAAACTTAATACATCATATTGACTAATTGGATCACAATAAAATAAGACTTATTCAAGTTATCATCCAAATCATCGGTATATTAACATAAGTCTCCTTTAAGCATTTATCTATAAAAGTCCAAAACTCATCATCTACTTTAAACCTATTATTCGATTCAATATAAGATAATAAAGATAAATCGTCGCCAAAATCTCAATTTGCTTGTCGTAATAATAAGCTCAAGGATCGTAAAAATCCATCATAAAGATCATCGTAAGCTATATTGCGAATTTTTGTTTTGAATTCAATAAAAAAATTATAAAATTTCAAAAAATCAAAAAAAAAGAAACAATGTTATTATGTGCAATCCTCTGAAATAATCAATTTTTGATTCTTCTTATATGATGAATCTTACCTTGATCTGATTGTGAAAAAGCGAGCAAATGTTCATGACAAAAAATGATATGTACCGAAACGCATTCCTCGTACTCCTATATCAGAAAATCAAATAAAAAAACTAAGTTATTAAGAGCAATGTTAAGAAATAACCGATTTTTGATTAATATTATATGATGCATCTTACCTGATCATGAATGTGAAAACGCGCGCAAATGTTCATGACAGAATATGATTGGTAATATAACAGTTTCTAAGTACTCCTCTATCAGAAATCAAAAAAAGAAACCATGTTATTATGTGTAATCCCCTGAAACAACCAATTTTAGATTCTACTTATATGAAAAATCATACCTGGTCGGATTGTGAAAAAGCGAGCAAATGTTCATGACAAAAAATGATTTGTAACAAACCGCTTTCAACGTAGTTCTCTATCGGAAAATCAAAAAAAAAACCTTATCATTATGTGCGATGTTAAGAAATAGCCGATTTTTGATTAATATTATAGATGCATCTTACCTGATCTGATTGTGAAAAAGCGAGCAAATGTTCATGACAACAATGTTTTGTAACAAAACGCTTTCAACGTACTTTTCTAGCAGAAAATAAAAAAAAACCCTTGCCATTTTGAGCAATTTTAAAAAATACTGAACCGATTTTTGATTAATATTATGTGATGCATCTTACCTGATCATGAATGTGAAAACGCGCGCAAATGTTCATGCCAGATTATGATTGGTAACATAACAGTTTCTAAGTACTCCTTTATCAGAAAATCAAAAAAAAACCATATTATTATGTGCAATGTTCTGAAATATCCGATTTTTTTGTTGATAATTCTTACCAGATCTTGAATTTGAAAACGCGCGCAAATGTTCATGACAAAATATGATTGATAGCAAACCAAATTACACGTACTCCTCTATCAGAAATCAAAAAATAAAACCATGTTACTATGTACAATGTTCATAAAATTGATAAATATTAAGTCCGAATTTAATAATCTTTGATAATTTATCAATTACTTACTATTTACAGTATAAATACACATTATTAAAGTACTCGAGCAAACGTCCATGTCCTAATTAGGATAATTGTTATTACATCATTCCTTGGTATTCTATCGGAGAAGATCATAAAAGTTGATAAGTATTAAGTCCGAATTTAACAAACATCCATGTCTCAATTAGAAGTTAAGTATTATGTCCGAATTTAAGAAACTTTGATAAATCATAAATTGCTTATAATTTACAATATATATACCTATGATTAAAGAACTCGAACAAACGTCCATGTCATAATTAGAATAATTGTTATTACATCATTCCTTGGTTTTCAATCGGAACAACAAATGCCATTGCTGCCTTTCGCGAACATTTCCAAAAGCCACAATGAGTAACTTCTAAAATAACACTACTACCCTGACTTTGCTGAAATAATAAGATATCCAGCTTTGCCATATGATGAAGAAGCGCTTCTTTGGTGGCAAGCCCACTCTAATGGAACTTTTCTTGCAATAGGTGAATATTTATAATCCGAGACAAAACAGCCTGCAAGTTGAAATTATCATCATCCAAAAATTTTAGTCACGCCTTAAATTAATTTGGGACGAGTTTAAGATGCAATTACGTCAAAATATGCATGATTATGTATGACAAAAATGTTCCTGATGTTGCCACTTTCGTGGGTACGCTGGGGTAATCAGCATAAGCATCTTTACGCGCAGAATTCTTGGCAGTATCGTAGCGCAGAAGAAATTAAGCAATCAATTTCTTGTATATAAAGCGGAATGGAATATTGTGAAAATGAAGTATATAAGTATTAAAATATGAATTGGAAATATTATTTTTTTACCTCAGTTGCTAATACTCCCGTAACTATACTACAAGTTCGAGGAATAATATTTTATATATTATGTAGAGATGAATATAGACAAAAATTCTGTAAATATGGGTGGGATATTTTATTTCGAAAATCTAGTGTTGAAAAAGCAGGAAATCTCGTAGTTAGTTATAGAGATAGAAATAAATTATAAATATTTTTCAAAAATGCGAAAGAGCAAAGAAATAACTTGATGCCGGGACTCGCATTAAATGGCCCAGGATCCGCGTACTCCCTCCCTCTTTGATAGCATCATATATTTCATCGCTACCTCTATCTGAAAAATCAGTAATAATAGTTGCATCGAAAATTTGTCACGTGATATTTTTTATCTATTTGTACTACTTCCAAATAAATAATTTGTAATTAGTAATTTGATTTATGCGATAAAATCATTCTGCAAAAAAAATCTAAACGATCACACTTAAAAATGGCCTCGAGATCTAGCGATACCGAAGCCTACTCCTCAGTCTGATTTCCGGTCTGCTTCCACTATCGACTCTTCAACATCCTCACAAACTATACAAGAGGAAAAACAGAAAAGGAAAAGGATCCAACTTCTTTCTAAGGATATTAATTCAACCAGGGAACGTTTGCTCGCTTTACCACAATTAGAAGAGCATGGTGAATACACGGGATCATGCGAAATAATTTTAAATGAAAATGTTTCGCTCGAAGAATATCTCGATTATCGTGACAAGAACCCAAGTTTTCCAGTTCGTATATACTTGCATGATGGAAAAATCAAGGCATATGAAATACCTTTAGCTCCCCATTCAATGGTATCAGCAGTGATGTTCAGTTGGAATAATCAGGAATTGGAATATGGATATGATACAAATATGATTGTAGGGCAAAATAGTGTGAAGGAGCCTGACTCTTGGGTTCGGCCAGAAGACCGTCCTCATTTAAAGCAATGGACTGATTTTGTGGGCATATCCAACGATGATAATTGAAGTTGGTTACACACAGAGCCTTCCTGACTTGCATCAAAAAGTGGCACTTTACTTTTCTCAAGCAACATCAATTCAGATCGTGCTGGTTATTAAAATATTTGATCTACGTGTAGATAATACCTTTGTACTAATTGCCGCTTTATATCTTCGTACAAATCAAAATCCTCTGACCCCGGTCAATGTCATATCTTTTGGGACAGCAGATCCTGCGCAACCAACCGTGAACTATATCATTAATATGAATGTTCCTCCTAATAACTTTATTGGTGTTGGACGCACCGTAAATGGTGTTAATTGTCCTCCTTGCAATATGGCCGGTATTCCAATGTACCAAATGAACATTCCTGCAGCAGAGCTTTTCGATAGAGATCCTAATGGCATTCCCGCGGTTGCGGCTGGAGGATTTAACCTGGATCTCTGGGAGCTTCTAGTTAAAGCACGAAAAGGATTCAATGTATAAAATTTTATAAATGAGTATTTAGGGTTGTTTGACGAAAAATTTATATAGTAATAAAGTTTTTTATTGCAATTGTAGCATGTTAGCATATTTTATTAGAATTTATTATACAAATTCATCAAATTCATCAGTAGAGCATTAAATTTTTAGCTTTAATTCTAATTTTCGATAAAAAGGACAATACACAGATTAGCTTAGAGATATGCATTAAAATAAACAATAAATTCGATATGATAAGAATCTTCACAGTATTTACCCACATTTCGGGCTTGTGTTTTATTCTGTATGCATGAAATAAGTTCCAGATAGCAACTAAAATATAATTTTTTTCACCAATGGAAAGAGCACCGTAAGTCCGTAACAAAAGTTACAGTCACGTGATATTTTGATTGTACTACAAATCAAAATGTCTAATCAACATCCCTCCTATTCATTACCAATATTAATTTTCGTTTACTTTTATTATTTTTTATATTTTTATAATGCAATAACTTTAAAATAATTAATAAAATACACCAAATTTTAAAGTAATTTTATAAGACTACACATATTTTTATTGATATATTATTACTAGATAGGTTTTATTAAACGTGTACATATTAATAAAGGAGCTACTCTAAGAACATTGTATTCTCGTTATGATCCTTCCAAGTGCGTGGAAAAGTTATTCTTCTTGAATATGATTTAATATCATCAACTACCTTTTCATTTCTGAAAAATTTTTAACTACTGAATTGGCCCAGTGATAATTTTTTGCTTGGTGTTGTTCTATAACTATTTTTTTAGCTTCATCTAAATAAGTTTCCAGTTCGGCAAAAATTAATTCACCATCTTTTATTTCTTCATTATTTTGTATGCTGCCATTATTGATAACTAAATCATTTGTAACATCACGTAAAGCTTATAAATAAAAAAAAAATGAAAAAATTAGCAATATTATAATTATAAAATCAATAAAATCTTTTGAAAATTACCATTTGAGTTTGAAAATGCTACACATATTTTATTCTTTTGTGAATTGTCACCATTTTCTTGATCCCTTTTTTCATATTTCAAGAATGGATAAACTCCTTGTCGTTTCACCTGTAAAAAATGACAAATCATTTCCCAAACCTTTCTGTAATAGTACAAGGTGATAACACATAGGCCACTGAATTAAAAGAAATGCATGACAGCTACAAATCCATTTTTCAGTATTTGTTACGTGAACATCTTCTTTTTCTTCATGTTT
This sequence comes from Rhizophagus irregularis, assembly GCF_026210795.1. Classification (NCBI taxonomy): domain Eukaryota; kingdom Fungi; phylum Glomeromycota; class Glomeromycetes; order Glomerales; family Glomeraceae; genus Rhizophagus; species Rhizophagus irregularis. The sequence goes on along the minus strand of NC_089442.1, from coordinate 4,727,629 downwards.
TTCAAGTTTTCTCCACTCTCTTTTAAAGTCTTTTTTCCATGAAGGCTTTTCTCTTCCTTTTAAAATTGAATTGGCGTTGTTGATGATGTGGAATTAATCGTTTAATAATGATAAAGACTACCAAATCTAGTCTAGGACGAAAAAATTTGGGCAAAAAAATCCCGTTTAATCACTTTCCAATGGGACCCAATTAACATAGTTGTTTGAATAAGCATAGTTCATTTGAATTTGCTGCGCAAGCCTATAGAATCCAATGATCCTTTTGATACCAATTCGTCCACATATACATACCTAAGATCATGTTTAATACAAAATCATACATTTCTTTAACAGATATAACCCAAATCTCATTAGTTGAAAAATATTCATTATTTTCATTTGGAATTAAAGGATGAAGATGAAGATGCCTTGTAATTAATTTTAATATATCTTCTCGCAAATTTTTTGAACGGAATTCAAAGGGGTTTCTATTTTTTGCGTATGTTTGATTAGATGATGCGTTTATATTAACTGTTTTTTAATTAATATTCTCATTATTCTCGTGCATTATTGTGGCTTGAAAAAATTTTTTTGTGGCTTAGTATTATGTTTGGATTAAACATGTGTAGCATATTTATATGTAACCATCGATCCTTTATTACATAATGCAGAGATTTTTAATAATAAAGCAATTTTTAATCTAATTTTTTTATTTTTTTTTTCATTATTAAAACATGTTGGCAGAATTTAGAACAAAACGAGAAACTGAGAGAGTTCGAGTTGAAGATAAATATCAAGTAATAGGATTTATTAGTTCAGGAACTTACGGAAGAGTTTATAAGGCCAAGGCAAAAAAGACTGTGAAAAGGTTTGATAAAACATTATTCGTCTCAATTATATTACTTGAAGTGAATTTTTCAAATTTAAATCTTTTTTCATAGTGCTGATGGAGAAGAAAAGGAACTTGTATATGCAATAAAAAAGTTTAAACCAGATAAGGAAGGAGATACACATACGTATACTGGAATATCACAGTCCGCATGTCGAGAAATATCGGTACTTTCAACTTAATATATCATCTTTTATTTATATTAAGCTCAATTTTTTGAATGAATTATTTATCAAGTTATTAATTTAATTTAGTTATGTAGAGAGCTTCAACATCAAAATATTATTTCATTGCAAGAAGTATTATTAGAGGACAATTCGATTCATATGGTGTTTGAATACGCCGAACATGATTTTCTTGTAAATAATTAATTAAACCGTATTTTATAATTCTTGTTTTAAAATTACAATTATTATATTAATTAATTTTTTATTAGCAAATTATTCATCATCATAGCCAACAAGAAAGAAAACCAATTCCAGAATTTACCATAAAGTCATTTTTATGGCAATTGCTTAATGGAGTAGCATATCTCCATGCAAATTGGGTTCTGCATAGAGATTTGAAACCTGCAAATATTTTAGTGACTGCTGATGGTGTTGTGAAGATTGGTACTGTAAAATATTATTTATATATGTATTAAATAGACAAATTAAAGTTTAATATTAAATTTCATTGGATAAATCAGGAGATTTGGGTTTAGCAAGAATTTATGAACGTCCATTGCAGCCGTTATTTAATGGTGACAAAGTTGTCGTAACTATATGGTACAGAGCTCCAGAACTTTTACTGGGATCAAGACATTATACTAAAGCTATAGGTAAGATTTTTATTTATTCCTCGTATATAATGAATAATTATTTATTAATAGTTTTTGATTAATAGATATATGGGCAGTTGGGTGTATTTTTGCCGAGCTTTTGACATTGAGACCTATTTTTAAAGGTGAAGAAGCAAAAATGGATAACAAAAAGAATGTCCCGTTTCAGAAAAATCAATTGAATAAGATTTTTGACGTTTTGGGAAAACCAACAAGTATGTGATTTTCAAAATTACATATTGATTTCTTTACTTTGATTAGTTAACTAACTGGAAGTTTTATTCTTTGAATATAGAGGAACAGTGGGCTACCATAGAACAACAGCCAGAGTATCCTAATTTGGCTAGTTTTAGATCGTAAGTACCGATTTCAAGTTACGCTTTCTAATTTTCTGGTATTAACACAACTTTATTTACAAATTAGATCACCAAATCGACTTCGTGAATTTTATAATAACTCATGTTCGTCAAATTCGGATGCAGGTTTTGCACTTTTATCGGCTATGTTGGAATATGATCCAGTTAAGCGTATTACTGCAGAAGATGCATTACTTCATCCATATTTTAGTGAAGAACCTAAACCGTCTATGGAGTAAGTAATTTTTTTTTTTTTTGATCCTCTACTTAAGGTAAAATTTGTTCTAATAATTTTCACGGAATAGTTCATTTGAAGGACAGCATTATCAATACCCATTACGAGCTGTTAAGAGTGAAGATAATGATATGAAGGTGCCACCAACAGCGAATTCGGCCGTGCAAGGACAGGGAGGAACAACACATGGAGGAACGAGGGGAAAACATGGTCATAGTGGAAAGGATGAAGGAAGACCAAGCAAGAGGGGGAGGGTATAATTATTATTTAAATTATTATGTATACTGTATTTAGTTTATTAATAGAGATAGAATGTTTATTTATATTATTTGTATGTGCAACTTTAAGTCGTATTTATTATTGATAATAAATATTTATTGATCCTTTTAATTTATAGGAAGTACAAAAAAAGTCGGGCAAATAAAAGTTAAAATTTTTACAAATTATGTTAAACCAATGGTTATAAATTCTTAGCATATAACGATTGGGTTTTTTTGTAAGTTTCTAGTTATTTCGAATTATTTTACACAAACTTGAGTGAATTTATCATATTCTTGTAATAAATCTAAAGGCTTGACTTGACACAGCAATTGAAACTTTCCATAACATTCCATTAAGTGTTTACAAAAAAACAATTTTTAAAATTTTTTAATAATTACTTTTTCGATAAAGATGAAAATCAATACCTATACCAACAGTCTTTTGGAATATATCAAAATTTCCTGGTAAATCTTTCTAATTTTTACTTACCATAACTTGAATCCAAGTTCATACTTTACATGCTCTCAATATTTCACATTGAACTCGCGTGAATGTTATGAATCAAAAAGTTTCATATTACGCTGAATGAATTCTGATTTGTTTGGAAGTAATTGATTCCTTAACTAATGATTCGTCTTAAATTTGAATTTATTCATTTAAAAAAATTTGGAAATAATTATATAAATGATTTAATATCAAATATACAGTATATCTTTAATTGTAAATTACTCGATATTATTCGAAAAAATGTAATCGATCCATTTCAAAGAAATATTTTAGATTGCTCTTGATTTCAAAGCAATTTGCATTTTCTTGTGACGATTATGACTGGATTTTGAGTTTCTTCAATTATAAAAATTTATATTACTAATTTTTTCATAACAATTACGCCTAATAATATATGATACATTTTTTTCATTAATCGTTTTTTATTGAAATAAAATATTAATATATAATAAATAACTTGCGACAGTTATTGTATAATAAAACCCAAAACGTATGTTAACTATTCTAAAAACTATAACAGATAAATCAACTATCTTCTATGTACTGTTCGTACCAAATAACAACTTTTTCGGATCGATCAACTAGGTATCCTTTAGTCAAAGGATTATTTGACTTTGACGATTATTTTATAACTCCTTTTCTCCTAATTAACCCTATCATTTTTCATATTCGATAATTCTCTTCCAAAATTTCTATTTTCACTTTTGACACAATATTAGTACATCGAGGTAATCTAGTTACTTGGCGGTATAATTTCTGATTTTTTTGTATATGTTTGACGAACCCAAACATAAAGTGATGTTCTGCCCATTTAATTTTAATAATAATATCTATTATGATTTGATTGAGATAGCTATTATATATTATTCTAAATAATTCCACATTATGTTTCGGATATACTTTTTGCAATTTATCGTATGTATAAAGTTTTTCTAAGAAACATTTGACTTGGCAGTATGTCATACCGTTGTTCTTTTCCAAATTGATTTCTTTGCATATTTTGTTGTCTTAATTATGTGAAATAATCTCCGATTAATATTACTACGCTCTATACTTTTGCGCCATTCGATATAAGCCACCTTTTGTCTTGAATTAAATTATAGGTTATTTGGCGTAAGTCTCCTTTAACTAAATATCATCTCCAAAAATATCTTGTATTCCATATTTGTATAATTTTATTCTTGTTCTTCAGGAATTTATACTTTTCGTTTTAGTATCCACATATCCATTTCATTTGTGAGCTATTATTTTAAAATTACTGATAAAATCTATTATACAAAATTCAAATTCCCTTAATATATATATATATATATATTACGGATAATATTTTTTTTTGAGCAATTTTAAATGAGTCGACTTTTTAGTCAATTCCCGTAATTTCCACTTATAAGGAAGGTCCCAGACTCCGTTTTCAAATTTTCTATATTAGTTTGTTTAAGTAATTAATACGCGTCAATCAGAAATATCATAGACGCACAACTTTACGAATTTTAAAGATCCTATTATAGGATTTTTGTTCATCATTCCATGCGGGTTGTGCCTTATATTAACGCCATATGGGCGTATTTATTTGTTCAATTATACGTTCTCCTACATAATTATTAAAAAATTATTAATCAGCCTTTTACCCGAAAATAACGACTTGCGTCCGTCAAATTTAACCTAAGAAATATAATACCTGAGAATGTAACACCACAAACAAATCTCTTGTTTCATTGAAAAAGAAAAGCTTAGAATGGTTTTTATAAAAAAATATTGACAATTAGTCATTAACTAAAAATCATTAAGTATTTTTGAAGTATTTGAGTTTATACACTACAAAAATTCGCGAAAAAAAAGGAAATCTCTTTTATATCAAGAATATTTCAACTCAAAAGTACAAAAAAAAAAAAGGATACAAATTTTTTGCAATTTTTAACATTGTACTCATTCCTAGACTCTTTCGTGTGTCGATCTCCGATTTAAATGCTTAAAAATTTAAAAAATTTTACGAATGGTTAGGGTAAATGATCCCATGATTAACTCGTGGACTGTGACGCAACAATGACGCAATATTGTCACACAGCAAGAATGAGCGGATGTTCCAATAAACATCAATATTATATAATCAACAACTGATTGGGAAAAAAAAAACCTGAATCCGGACTAAAATTGCATAGCTTATTTTTATTTCTTATGATTCGCGTAAAATTTGTTACAAAAGCTTATATAAAGTATTGTTGATTAAAAGATTAAAATATGATGGCATAATTTTTTAAATTATAAATTTTGAGTCCTTAACCCAACCCATAATTAGTTTTCCTTCTTTTTTATCTTTTCCGATAAGAAATAATCCTTCATGAACATTCCAACCTTTCCAATAAATTGTTAAAACTTCAATTTGCGGTAAATTTTTTATTCTAATATATTCCCAATGATGATTAACTGTAGATAATAAGTGCATTAACTCCCATGGGCGATTTACTTCTTCATTATTCCAATTATAATCATCTTTTTTAGAACCTCCAAATATTGCAATTCGATTATTCATCGTAAACATTCCAGCAAAAATTCTTTTACCCGGTACAGGTTTCTGGTAAGCCGATGTAGTTGATTTCCAATCGGACGGGAGTAACATTGAGGTTCTTCCTTCGATGGGAAGATTTAATAGTTTATACCATTTTTCTTTATAAAAATCGAAGACCGAAATATCCTCATCGTCATGAATTTCCGAAGAATTCGAAAAAAATTTGTATTTTTGACCACCGTAAATATAAAGTTTCCCTTTCGTTATGTGAGAACACGGTAAAGATCGTCGATATGGAATGTTAGATTCTTGGACATAATAATTCCAACTTTTCGATTTAATATCGTATATTGCAAAATCTTTGCTATCGAAAGAAAATTTTTTATCTATTTTTAAAAATAAAAAGATTAAAATTATTTTTTACTAAAATATGAAAATTTAAGAGTACAAGCTATTCATTTTAATAAATAAATAAATAAATAAATAAAAATATAAATATAAATAAATATATATATATATATATTTTAATATATACCGTCAATAATTAATCCACCAAACATCGCTAAACGATGATTGTCTATAACGTCAAGTGTATGCATCATTCGAGGGGTTGGAGTAAAGTTTTCATTATTCTCGTTATTTTTGTTTATAACACGTAAAATAAACGTGTATATATTTAATTCGTAAAAAATGTTGGTAGTTATACCTTTATCGATATTTTCTCCACCAAAAATATAAATAAAATTTTTAATTGCAGCTGAAGCGTAATATTTTATTGGTTCATATTGATGTTCTGAACCAGATTCGATAATTAAGGGTTTTTGAAACCATTTGATCGGTTTATTTGTTAGATCGAGCAACCAACAAATCGGATTCTCTTTACGAAAAATCGGTAAATAAAAAATATCGTTTAACCACACTCCATGTCTATAGTAAGCGATAGGGATATCAATATGCGAAATTTCTTCCGGTTCCCAAATGGGAGAAATGATTCCGAAGTGATATTTGCGTGCGATGTGGTACAATAGTTTACAGGTCCATGAAAGTTTCCGCAGATCATTTGTCCCTAACATATCCATAATAACGTAAAAAATTTCTGTAGGTAATTTTAAAAGAGTACGTTTGTTCGTAGAAATCAAGTCCGTGGGTTGCATTTTTTTTTTTATCTTCTTCAATTTATTAATGTAAAAATATAGGGAAAGGAGAAGTAGATAAGTTAAAAGGACAAAATTTTTTGATTATACAGCATATACAGCAAAACAATAAAAAAATAAAAATAAAAATAAATAAAAATAAAAAATAAATGAACGAACATACAACATCATTTAATTTTGTGAGGAAGTGAATAACCTCGACCCGAATGAATGATCGAATGATAAAGAAATTAATCTCTTTGCGATTTTTTTTTTAAAGGAGTGAAATAGAGAACATCTCTTCGAAAGGGGATTTCAATGCGGGCAATTTTTAAATTTTTTGCGACAAACTAGTATATAAATACATTTAAAAAAACGAATATTCACGTGCCACCATTACCAAACGTTATTCAATGAAATTCTCGATTATTACTATTACGAAATTTTCTATGAATACTATACTCTTTATAGATTTGACACGTGTAACTATTTAAATGCCTACTTTCAAAGCTATTTGAACATGAATGCGCAGCAAAAATGAATTTAGTTAGCATATTATGTCATTCGGTTATTTGTGTAGCTTTATAAACGAATGTTTAAATGAAATTAAAGCGGATCGAAACGGTGAAGTAGATAACTGGACACAATTTCTACATTTGATATGATTCTATTGCACAATATAAGGATAAATACATAAAATATATAATGGTAGAAATGTAACGTTATACTTGGATGATATAAATAATGTAAATAGAGTATCTTTCTTTAAAAAAAGAAAAATAAAGAAAACCATATATTGAGTGAGATTCCAAAAGAAGAGTCATAAAAGGGTTTTGTTTTGATCAGATTTTAATAACAATGATGCAATATACATAAAAGACACGTCCAAATTCAATTATTTGTGTTATTTTCACAAGTATTTGCAATCTTATATAGAAAAAAAATATGTATAATTTAACCTAAAAAAAAATTTTCATAAAATCATAAAAAATCGATTTCTTTGTTCGAATTGTAACTTGTAATATAAAAAATTTTTTTTTTTTCCTGTATGTAACAAAAGTGCAGATTTACTCGGGTCCATTGGCGTTTCTGATATAATAATTTATAATAGGATCAATATTAATGATTGTTACTCATTATTTTAAAGTTAAGAAGATTACTGATGATTATTATTATAGAATTCTAACAATCTTATAATCGAATTACTGTGTTTATTTCCATTAATTGAATCCCCCCCTTTCCTTACTTAATAGGAATTCCCGATTATTCCGAATATTTAATAATCGAAGGCTGAATATTATTAAAAATTAGATCCGAACATGATAATTAATAATAATTAATTACTTGTAAGTACATTAATTACCTGTAAGTAATATAAATTCACGTGTTGATATAACATTATTTTAAAAAAAAAATTGATTACTATAAGCTTTATTTGGAATTTAAATTATGTACTATTTTATTTATATATTATAATATATATATGTGTATATATATATATAATTATATATTATATAATTTATTTTATTTATATATATTTATTATTTATAAATATTTATTACACTAAATAAATAATATATTATTTTTATTTCGACGCGCTTTTATTATGAAAATTTTATATAATAAAAATTTACTAATGGATTAATTGATTATCAAATTTATTCGTGGCCTCCTTTTAAGATATGTAAATATAATGACTTCATCATATAATAAATAATAATTTTTTTGTTCTAATGAATTTCGTTTCTTTCGACTCTAAAGGTTAGAATTACGTTATAGAAAATTATTTAAATTTTCATATATTAACGCATGATCTAAACTAGTTTAATGCTGCGTCGTGTAAGATCAACATTCCGTAATTTTATTTACGCAGTAACTATAAAAAAAAGGATGTAATTATTTGATCATTACTTAATAAATTAATTTGTTTCCGAACCTTTACTTATTTATTTGTACTAACCTCGGCCAATAGCGAAACTGTATTATAATTAATATGTATACTGCTTAATTTATTATTCTTTACCGTATTTGTTTTGCATACAATTAATTTATTATATGAAAGGTAAAACTCCAGTATATTATGGGCGTAGTGATCCAACAAAAAAAATTAGTCTCAAATTACAGTTCATTGAAATGTGAATTAGTTAAATTCCCTGTTTTGGCGTATTTGTGCACAGCCACGTTTATGAAACCTATTAAGCCACAAAAAATATAGTTATGTTTCTCTACGACACTCCTTTCAGGTCGATTATGTCATCGTACAACATTTTAGGATCGGGATTATGTGGGTACTTTTGATTTCCGAACGGGTTTGGGAAGTTTTATATTAAATATTCAAAAGTTCTACCGAAACATTCTAAGGTATTGCCGAGAATTCAGTAATAACCTTCGGCTCTAACTCTTTCAGTACTGTCTTGTGTTATTAATTAAATGGTATCGCAGTTCCCTATTTTTCTTTTGTCCCTCCTCGCAAATTTTTTTTCAGTTTTTTTCGAAACCTTTTTTCTTTGGGTGTTACGATAACATGTAGTGATAACTCTCTAGATGTCTATATTTGTGCATAAAAAATAGTATTATCTTTGAACTTAAAATAAGGTTTGTTAGATAGGATATTCGTTTGTTTCATTGGGGTTGGGTTAAATTAATTTTTAAAGTTCATTAATTTACTTTTTATATCATGTTACATGCATATTATGCATAACTATTAACGGTGATACCGAAAACTTTGGTAATTCCCATTAAAAAAAATAGTAGTATTCTAATTCACGAGATAATCAAGTAGAATTTAAAGATAATTATCACATTATGTATTCTTTGGAATAATTATCACTCCCAATATCCCTATCGAATCCTACAAAAGAAAATAGAGAAGCGTCAAATGCGGTGAAGTAAATATAAGCTTTATCCAATTAGTCACGTTTTTGAGTTTATTGAGCATCATCGTACCGTTGTAATTCAAATTTGGAAATATTTTATTAAAAAATTTTCTTATTTGAATGCATTGATAATTTCTAATGAAAATATTTTCTTTTATATTCAACTTTTATGTAAACCATTGATGAATGGTTTTCATGGTGAAAGGTTGGTTTTCTCTTTTTTTTTTCAACAAAGTTGATTTGCTATTACAAAAGTACTCGTTTTAATATTAAAAAATCATACTTCTTTAATACTTAAATTTTTTATAATTTTGAAATATTCTAGATGCAGTGGAAAAGTTCTAGCAAAAAACGCAAACGTTTCTTATTCCTATTTGTGGCTAATCATCTTGCATCACGTGACTTTTAAATAAAATTTCAAATAAAAATGGCATGGCCTTAAAAATCTTATGCTTTGTATACTTAAAAAAGTTAGCTTCTTTACATAATTAGTTTAATAACAAAAATTGAACTCTATTATATAATTTTTGTATTATTCAAAGAACTGCTTTTATTAAAAAAAAATATCAAATAACTGCTTTTATATTCTTTATAAATAAGTATTTTTTTTCTTCTTTATTTTAAAAATCAAATGAATATTATAAATAGCATTTATTTTTTTTTCATACAAAAATTAATATATTGTAAATTAAAATTTCAATAAAATTTGCATTTTTTTTTTAAAAAAAAATTATATTATAAATATTTTACTTTTTTTTTTACTTAATATATATTTTATAAGTCTTATTACATAATTTTATTTTTAGCCTTTTTTGGAAAATTGTTAATTATTAAATTCCTTTTATAGAAATAATAATAATTTTATAGTATATATAAGGTATAGATTAATTTTTTAATTTTAACTTTAATTAAACAATAAGGTAATATGTATTATTATAGTATTTTAACCTATAAAAATAATTAAAAGAAAATTTAATTAATATTATTATTTTAGGTTTTTTATTTTTAAATTAATTATTAATTTAAAATGTTTTTATTTTAATAATCTATTTTTATATTAATTATAAAATTTATTTTTTTTTGTAAAATTTTAAAATTTGATAATTAATAATAATAAAATTCTAAAATTATTATAAATTATTAAAGAAAAAATTTATTTATTTATAACATTTTATTTATATTTTTAAGCATTTTTTTTATTATTACTTTTATAAATAAGAAAAAATTAAAATTATTTTTTTTTTTACTTTTTTTTTAAAAAAGTTAGAAGAACTACAGGATATTACGTAATTATCGAAAGGAGAGGAGGGATAATAGAAATCTTACATTACACTTAATAAAATATATAATTTATAAATATTATAATTTGATTGGTTATTAAATCTGATAAGGGGGGAGGGGAGTAAATTTATATTAAACTGAATATTACATAATATATGTAACTCCCCTTAACACATTTTATTAGATAAGTAAAGAAAAATACATATTAAAATTATTATAACTATTTTTAAAGATACTGTAAAATTCTATAATTATAAAAAATTATTAAATTTCTTTTATTAAAATTTAAAATATATTTAATAGTAATATAATTATCTATAAAATTAATAAATAAAATTATATTAATTATAGATTTTTTAAATATTAAAAATATTTTGTTATTAATTTTTTTTATTAAATAATAATAGTAATTTACATTTTTAAAATTAATAAATAAAAAGAAATTAAAATTTTAGTATTACTTTACTGAAACTCATATATTTGAGGCAGAGTAGTTGCATAGTAGACACCTATTGGTAACCAATAGACATCAGTTACGCAACTACTCTGCCTCATTTTTTTTAATTTATTAGATCACAATACTAATAAGTCACGTTTAGGCTGCAGTTAGTTGAGATTATCAAATAGCAAATTTTTTTTAGAATCGATAATTATTTTAATCTCCGGAAAGTCATGTTATTGCTGCGGGTTGGCTGCGTTTAACTGCGGCTTTGATAACTTAAAATAAAATTAATGTACGAAAAAAAATCTTTTTTTTTTCATTGAGATTTTATGTTTTTTTTCGATTTTGATTGACATATTACATTATTATGAAGTGGATTTTTTTTTTGATTAACGTAAAAAAAAATACATCAACATCCATAATATTTATTATTGAAAACTTTTTACATTCTTATAACACCTTTAATATAATTTGCTAAAGATATATACCAATTTATGGCTGATTAACTATCAACACATGATATAAGTAATTCTCTACATCTTTACACATTTAAAATAATTATTATGAGCGGAAGAAAAATTAAAATTTATCTCCAAGAGGATTTACATAAACAGTAATGATCTACATTTAGAATCATTATTTAAAAATAGACTTTTGATACGAAAGTCTAAATTTAAGTTCAGAAGCTTTAGTTTTGGCTCAAAAGTTTTGAAGTTAAGTTTTATTCTAAGACCAGCTTCCATTTCAGGTTGAATCTTTGGGTAAATTTTGAAGCGAAAGCTTCAAAATTTTTTTTCTAAAGTTTTTCTTTTGAATTTTCTTTTGAAGAAAACTTGTTTCTTTTTTTTATTCTATATATTGGGTGTTCTTCAAGTGGGTAAGTTTTGAAGAAACTTTCATTTTTTTTATTAAAGAACAGTTTACTAAACCATTTCTTCTTTTTTTTCGCAGGTATCAGCTTCGATTTGGTTGGACTTCTTTGAATTATTGGGTATGTTCCAAAGCGAAACTTTAAAACTTTGTTTTAACTTTTTTAAAGTTTTTTTAAAGAAACTAATTATTTATTATTTTTTTTCGTAGTTGCCGGCCTCCTTGGATTAGACTTCTTGGATTGGTTCAGTAAGTTTCGCATTAAAATCTTAACAAAATATTTTTTTTTTAATTTTTTTGAAGAAACTGAATATTTCTTCTTTTTTTCGTAGGTGCCAGCCCCTTCTTGGACTAGACTTCTTGGATGGATTAGTAAGTTTCACATTGAAACTTCAAAAAAACATTTTTTTTAAATTTTTTTGAAGAAACTAAATATTTCTTCTTTTTTTTTGTAGGTGCTAGCCCCTTCTTGGATTGGACTTCTTGAATTGGATTGTAAGTTACGCATTGAATTTTATAGATAAAACTTTTTTTTTATATTTTATTAATTATTTTTTTGACAAAACTAAATTTTCTTTTTTATTCTGTAGAATCCGGCTTCAACTTGGATATCTTGAGTAAGTTTTGCTTAGAAATTTAATTTTTTCCTCTTTCTTTTATGAAATATTTTAAAGTTTCATTGTTTTTCTATTTTGTAGGTTCCTTTAACTTTGGTTCTAGATTTCTTATTTCGAAATCCATTTTTTTTCTTATTTATATGAAATATTATGCTAACATTTCATCAGAATTGGAATTTCTTTTTCTTTTTTGTAGGTTCGTCATTTCAACCTTGGACTTAGATTTTCTTTCTTTTTTGTAGGGCTTTAACTTTGAATTTGGACTTGTATTTCTTTTTCTTTTTTGTAAGTCAAATTCAAACTTGATTTTCTTTTTCTTTTTTGTAGGGCTTTGACTTTGTTTAATTTTTTAATTTTTTAGTCTTATCCTGGCGGAGAGCAGCATTGCTTTGACTAGTTTGATTCTAGTCTAAGACATTCAGTCCGGACTTTGGCTTCAATTCAACTTCAGTTTGGTCTTTTTTTCTTTTATAAGTTGTTTCGTTTTGATTTTGGCCTGGACTTTGAAAAATTTTCATTTTGTAGGTTGCTTCATTTCGAACTTCAGCTTTGGAGATTCTAACTCTGGATTTTTTTAGTAGGTTGATTCATCTTTTAATTTAATTTTTATTTTGTAGTTTACTTCAACTTTTGACTTAGATTTTCTTTTTATAGCTACTTTGATTCATTTTATCTTGAAATTTCTTTTTTATGGGTATTTTGAACTTTTACTTTGGATATTATTTTCTTTTTTGTAGGCTATTTGATTATCTTTTTGTAGGATTGATTCAAACTTTGGCTTTGACTTTGATTCGGAATTTCTGTTTGTAGATTTTGATCACAGCTTTTGGATTTAAATTTTTTATTTTTTAAATTGGACTTAGGTTTTTCTTTATAGGTTTCAACCAGACTTTTCTTTGGGAAGTATGAATTTGGAAAAAGAATATTTTTTCTTTAAGAACTATTTTATTAATGTTTCTTTATACTTTTAGGTTTTGTGACGGATAATGATATTTTATGAGAGACGTCAAAACACGAATCACGTGATTGTGGAATTGCAGATCACTGCGCAATTAGTCTAATATAGCTTTTTTTTGTTTGTAATTTAAATAAATGTTAATAACAATATATTTTCAATTGTAAATTAATATATTTTAAAATTGATAAATAAATAAATTTCAGTATATAAATAAAATTCGAATAATAACAGATAACGCTACATAACTTCTACCTATACTCTACCTAACTACCCAATAGGAATCACTTTGACTACGTTAAGTGTAAAGTAATTAGTATTTAAAAATAAAATTATAATATTTAATTTTATATATTATTCAATTTTTTTAATTAAATAAATTTTAAACTATATATTATTAGTAAATTATTTAAAATAGTAATTTATATATTTATATTAAATAAGAAAAAATGTATTTGTAACAGCCTGTTATATATCTTATTTGTAACATCTTTTTTTTATTTTTTTTTAATAATAAATTTAATATGTGTTTCACAAATAAAATTTTTATATGCAAAATTTAATTTGGAAAACTTTTACTTAATGTACTTAAGACAGTTTCATAGACAAAATTTTAAGTTATAAGCAGTTTCTTGAAATTTTTTAAAAAATTCTTTTATCTTAGTTACACAACTAATCTTTTGTTTTTGTTTACATTACGCCTGATCTTAAATTTTAATTGGATAAAATTGGGGGTTATTACAAATAAGACGCGTAACAGGCTGTTACAATTAGATTTATCCATTAAATAATATATAATAATATATTTGTTTAATTATATTTATTTAAAATATTTTAAAAATATTATAAATATAAATAAAAAAATTTATAAAAGTAAAGGTTAAGTTTTTATTATTTAATTATTAGTTTTAATTGCAATATTATATAAAAAAAATAATTTTATTTGTAATAAATTATTAAAAACTTTTATTTTAAAAGATTAAAGGTTTATATTTATTATTATTATAAAATATCTTTTTATTAAACTATTAATATTTAGGATTTTATATATAAAATAAAAGTATAAAAAACTTTATTTATAATAAATTAATTAATTTATATTTTATAAAAAAAATAAAAAAAATAAAATATTAAATAAGATATTTTTATTTTTTATTTAAAAAAAAAAATAAGTAAAAATATTTTTAATATTTATTTCTACAAATTGAATGGATTAAATGGTAATTAAAAAGGAAAAACTATTTTTATGTAAATGCATAGCAATATATTCCCTTTTTTTGATAATTTTCTTATAATAAATATGTTGATCATTTCTTATTACATAATATTGTTAAATTTCCTAATTTTTGAATAAATATTGTATAAGCTTTATGTACAATATATATTATAAAGCTTTTAAAAGACACATATTATGTGTATTTTTACTTACCTTATAACTTTACTTAAAGACCAAAGTATTAGAATAGTATTTTTGACTTTTATATATGAGATATTATAAAGGGTGCATTGCAATGCATTTGCATATAAAATTTAAACCTATTAAATAATAATAAATTAAAAAATATTAAAATATTGAAAATATTGAAAATTTAAAAAAAAATATAAAAATAATAATAAAAATAAAATACAGGTTAATTTCTATACAATTATTTATATAATTATACTTTTTAAAAAAAATATAATCTATATAGCTACTTCTTTTTTTTATAAATATTTATTTTTATAAAATAAATTTTAATACTATTAAATTATTTTTATATCAATTATAATTTAAAATTATAAAATTAGTTGCTATATATGCCTAACTATAAAGATACTTCTAAAATATATAAAAAAAAAAAATTATTTAAAATATATACAAATACATTGCAGAAAAAAAAATAAAAATAAAAATAAAGATGATTTATATTATATTTTTATTAAAATAAATTTTATTTAATATAATGAATTAATTTTACATTTATTAGAAAAGATTTATTTTCAATGAAATTTACTAGTAATGTAATTTTAGTTTTATATTAATTTTATATATATTATATTTTACAATTTTATACATATAAATAAAAATTTCTTTATATTACAAATAAATTTTTTAAACTGAAACTTTTTTTCCAAATATATTATTAAACTTATACAACTTAATTTTATAAATTAAAAATGAAATTTATAAAAAAAATAATTTTTTATAATATTACTATAACTTTAGAGTAAAATTTTACTACTTTAGTTAAAATTGATTTTTTTTATTAATTAAAAATTTAAAACTAGTTGTACAGTATATTAATTTTATAAGTATAAATATAAAATAGAGTATTGTTAAACATCACTGGTGGTAATAGTAAAATTATGATATAATGTTAATTAATAGTATTTTATTAGAATGTTAATTCTAGTTGAAGATACATTAGTATAATGCTAGTATAGTAACTATTATTACTAGTAAGCTTTAGCAATTTATAAGTATAATATATAGAAGAATTTTATATTTTTTATAATGATAAAATTTTTTTTTATTTACTAATTTTAAAGTATAATTTTACCATTTTAATTAAATAAAATCAATTTTTTTTATAAATTAGTCAGTAATATCAAAATTATTTATATATTAATTTTCATAAATATACGTAATTATAATACTTGTAAAGTTAAATATTTTTTAATAATTGTATTAATTTTTGAATTATTATATAATATATTTATTTATTATTAAATTATATAACTGAATTGTATTTTTAATCCCTATGAGAATAAATAAAAAAAAAAAATTGTATTTTTAGTATATATTTAAATATTTAAGTAAACTTATTTTAAATACTTTTATTAGTAAAATTATTAATTATTTTTAAAATAAAAAATTAAAATTTTAATACAATTATATATGTTACACAAATTATTTTGAGTTGCCGTAATTATGTAATTAAAAGTAAAATCCCAAATTCAATTACAGCATTCCAAATTATTTTGGCATTTTATATAGTAAATTATATATAAACTGAATGAATTACAGCATCCCAAATTATAATTATAGTATTCTAAAATAATTTAGATAGCATGTATAAATATAATAAATATAAATGGATAAATCTAATTGTAACAGCCTGTTACACATCTTATTTGTAACAACCCCCAATTTTATCCAATTAAAATTTAAGATCAGGCGTAATGTAAACAAAAACAAAAGATCAGTCGTGTAACTAAAACAAAAGAATTTTTTAAAAAATTTCAAGAAACTGCTTATAACTTAAAATTTTATCTATGAAACTGTCTTAAATACATTAAGTAAAAGTTTTCCAAATTAAATTTTGTATATAAAAATTTTATTTGTGAAACACATATTAAATTTATTATTAAAAAAAAATAAAAAAAGGATGTTACAAATAAGATATGTAACAGGCTGTTACAAATACATTTTTTCAATATAAATTATATGATATAAATAAACTTTAAACTTTACTTCTAGTAAAGTAAATATTAAGATTATTTTAGTATAATAAAAATTTTATAAAATATATTTTTAAAATATACTATATTGTACTAATTAAGATACCTTAAATCTTATATAAAAAACCTGATTTAAATATTAAATAATATCCAAAGATATTTTGTAATATTATACATGCTGCCCAAATTATTTTGAGATGTCATAATTATAATTTGGAATGCTGTAATTTATTCAGTTTATATATAATTTACTATGTAAAGTACCAAAATAATTTGGAATGCCATAATTGAATTTGGGATTTTACTTATAATTACAACAGCTTAAAATAATTTGGGTGGTATGTATATATAATATACTGGATATTATATAAGAGAAATATAATATAATTTTTACTAAAATTAAGCTTAAGTTATTAGAATTAAAGAGAGTATTAATTGAAAGTAAAATTTTTATATTTAATAAAATATTTGGATTTTATAAAATAAAGTATTCTTAAATAGAAATATCTTAATTAGTATAATATAGTAAAAAGTAATTTAATATTAGTTTTATAAAATATAAAATTATTTTTAAATAAATAATTTAAATTTTACAGTTTTTAAATTTTGTATTTTATAATAAAAAAAAGAAGTTCTTAATATCAGTCATCGGAAATGTCACATGCAGATCATTTTTATATTTAATTAGTTTTGTGTAACATTGATCGCACTTCTTCATTTTGTAACCAATCATTGAATTTCAAACAATCACACTTATGTAAATTATTAAGTTGATAGAATATCATGTGTTCTATCAATTTTTATTGTTATTATTTTTTTTTTATAAAAAAAAATTTTTTTTAAACCTTTATAAAAAAACACCTTAAAAATGGGCGTTTTTCAAGATCCAAATTGGGATAAATAGAAAAATATATTTTTAACAATAAAGATATATGTAAATTTACGAGAGGAAAAAAATTTTTTAAGGTCATAAATGTGGTTATTTAGACGGTTTATGTGTAAAAGGTAAAAACCTGATTTTTTTACTATAATAAGAAGCTTTACGAAGTCAAATGCAGTAAAAAGATAAATAAAAGATACTTTTTTTTGGTAAATATTCATGTTTATGATCCTTTATAATCTGTATAACATTTTTTTAAATTACATCATTAATTTTTTTCGTCTCAATCAAATAATTAGACGATTGACGCCACCCTTTATTTAGCAGCTTGTAAGTTAACAACTTTTCTTCATGTAGATTGCTTTAATTATATATTAAAAGTTATTATTTTTTGCGTAGATCTAAACTTATCTTTTTTTGTGTAAGCTGAATAGTATTTACTAACAGACAAAGGTAAATGGGCTTTTTTTCTTAATGGAATTTGACTGTTCTTTTTTACCGTTAGCTAATTGTTTTTTTTGTAAAACGATCAAAATATTTTAATTACCTTTTAATTTTTTTATTAATCCTAATTACTGTATATTTATATTAATTATCATGTAATTTCATGTAATTTCCAAAATAAATTAAAATTCTATTATATATCTATTGCAAAAAAAAGAATTTTTTTAATGTTTTAATTAAAGAATTATTTTATGTGGTCGCTTCTTCATCATCTCCACTCTCCCTTTTTCTTCCTCTTCCACTCCCCCTTCTTCTTCCTCTTCCCCTCCCTCTCTTATTTTTCTTTTCCTTCCCTCTTTCCTCCCTTTCCTCTAATTTTCTTTCTTTTTTCATTTTAGCAATATCGGCAAGCATAACACGTGTAATATTTCTTTCTCTTCTTCTAACAGTTGTGTAATTTTCTGTCAAAAGAATCTCTTGATTTACTATTTTTTGTAACCTATTAATTCCAATTTCATATGCAGCAACTAACTGATCAATTCCTTTATCATTTATATTATTACAGAATTCAAATATTAGATTTTCAAGAGGATTTGCAAATTCAAAAGCATCAACTAACTGATGTACAAGCTCCCAAATCTTTTCCTTTCGAGATTGAACATTATGTAGCTTGGAACTTTGAACATAATCACCAATGTAATCACAAATCAACATATCTGTTCATTCTTTCTCTAATTGTGTGGCTTTTATTTTTAACTTTAATTCTTCTGAATCTGTAGGAATTCTCGTTACATTCTGTTTTACAAATTTTATGCCAAATGTTTTCAATGCTTCATCATACGCAAAAAAATGGCCAGAACTTATCAAATTAATGGATGGTGCTATACGAAGCATTGCACGAAGTTTAGAATCATTTTCAATACAATAAATGTGGTGTGTTATGGATCTAGCATAGTTTGATTTACCAGCAATGGGGAATAATGGGGAAAAAGCTTTTAAACTTTCATGCTGTAGATCAAAGATACCCCATCAGATTCCAAACCAATGTGCACGCCAATAACTAGCCCACTGAAAATATAGGTACCAAATTTTTATAAGTTTATTTTCTTCTAGTATATCATCTAATGTTTGTTTTTTCTTTTTTGCATATAAATGAATTGCTAGTCCAACTGCAACCCAAATTAATTCCAGTACTTTTGAAGTAGCCCTAAAATCTACACCTTTTTCCAATTTATCCAAAAATTGAACGCCTAATATTCCTGCTATATTAAAAATACCATAACCTGAGAATATTGTTATTAGCATAGACATCATATCTTTACTCGTGTGCCATTGCCTAAGTATCATTTTTGTTTTATTATTTGCTTTACAATAACTAATGCCATGCCTAAATATTGCTTCATCTGCAGCAACATTAATATAATCATTATTTCCAATACTAATTTCATTTTCATACATCTTTAAACATTTATATACAGCAGAATTACTTGATGATGGATCTCTTGCATCAAGAATTACAATATTTGGCAGCTCAAAATTACAACCAATTGTAAAATATGTCATAATTTGATTATGTATATCACTTTCATCAAAATCTGAATGGTATGTAAAATTTTCACTAAAGGCAAGTAGTTTTTCAAAAATTAAATTGAAAGTATGAAATGTTTTTTGTGAGAAAGAATTTTGTCCAAAAAGTTGTTGCTGATCTTGAATTATTTCTTGCGCTTCTAGAACTTTGGGTGATTCAGGTAATTGATATTGAAATAACATGCGTAATGTAGCATGTATGTGAATTACCCCTAATAGCATCAAAAATGTTTTTATAGCCAAACGTAGTTTCCTTAAAATCAATATTATCGATTATACCTAAGTTCCAAATATTCTCTTCACGAAGAATTCGACTGGTTGGATCCACTAAAAGAGTGCGAATTTTTTCTAAATTACGTTCATGTCTTTGAGTATGACTAGTAATATTAACTATTTTTAAAATTCCTTGCAAAGAAGATAAGAGTTTTGGTTTACGATAAAGACTCGCCATTGTTTGAGGTAACCAAATTTTCCATTCTTTAAACGCAATATTTAAAATTATTGAAACAAAAAATGTAATTTGTTTATTAATGTTTTCATAATTTAAAGCTTTTGGTAGTTGTTCACGATGTTTTTTTTTCGATCTATAATTTTCTTTTTTGTTTCATATAAAGTTCTTAGAAGACCATCATAGAATTGTACTAAACATAAAGAAAATGATGCACGATACTCTTCTATAGAAATAGGTGATTCAAGCGATTTTTTATGAAGTTTTAATTCATTTTTTGCAAATATTGTTGAATGTGCTAATACTTCTCCAAATTCAAAAAAAATTTTTGGCGTGAGATCTTTAGGATTTAATTTTTTATCTGAATTATAAATAAATTTCATTAAGGCAAGGATAATTAGAATAATAAATAAAGAAGGTACTTCAGTTTTTGTATCTGTTGATAAATTATCAGATTTTTCTTGATTAAGTTGAGTAATAGCACAAACTAAATGTATTAAAACTTTTTTTTGCCACATTGTTTTTTCAGAAGCTGCAATATTAAAAATCTAATGTCCAATTGCTTCCAATGCTTCTTTAGTGTCATTTTCGTGATGTGACATATTGTCACAGTTTGGATCTTCTTTTACACCTCGTCCAACACGTTGGTAAACATGCCCACCCTTTTTTTCATAGCAAGTCATACATATATATCGTGCATATTTGCTTAATTCTGTTGAAATTACAAGAGAATGGTATTCTTGCAAAGCACCACATTTTTTTTGTCCTATGCAAGGAACTTGAATATTTTTATCCATAACTGTATATGAATGTTGTATACAATTTTTACCACGGCTAAAAAAAAACTTATTTTTATTACAAAATAAACAACGGCAATGGTGAATAATACTTTCTGTATAATCTTTAGTTTGCTTTAAATTTGATATATGTAATTTATTTTGATCGTACATAAAGTGTGAATAACAAATGCCCAAATCTTTAATTGAAAAATGCTTTTTCTTAATCTCTTCTTCATCAATTTGCCACATACCAACCATCTGCCATAGTTTCCTTAAATTTGTTGTAGAATTATATCTTTGAATTTTATCTTCAAATACATCAATTATAACACATGGACTTAATTCTTGTTTATCTTTTAATTGAACAATAATTTCATCACGCTCTTCATCAGATTCTGATTCTGAAAAATTACTTTCTGTATCACTTATTATATTTTCATCCTCTCCATCAGAATTATTTTGTTGAGTAAATTGTTTAACCTTCGTGAGCGTATTAAAATCTAATTCAAATAAAGATTCATCATTATTATTATTTTCTACATTACTTAAATCCTCATAATTATTAAAAAATTCAATGTTATCCACTAAATTTTCGTTTTCAGCATAAAAAGCTTCGTCTTTATCCACAAAATCTTCATCACTTATCAAATTTCCTCATATTCGTTAAAAGGTTCTTCATTATTTGCTGGGTTTATTATTAAATAAACGTTAAATCTAAAAAAAAGGTTGCTTTTCAAATTTTAACTATAAAAAATATGTATATTTTTACTAGTATTAGTTTAGAGTTTAAATTTCTTACCGCGTTTAATAAATTCTAAAGTTTCTTCAACTTTTCGTTACTTTTAATAATAAAAAGTAAGCCACCTTCAAGGATAGATCCAAGTGAAGTAATAAATGCTATATGAAAACTTCTTTAATAAAATTATATTAGAGGTCAATATGTTTAACTTTTGTTATTTAAGTTTAGGCATCATATTATATAAATGTAGTGTTACGTTATACCTTTATTTTTTAATTTTCGTAAAATTTAGGCCGGCATTATAAATTTGACCAGCATTACAAAAAATTTGGCCGGAATTATGAATTTTTGATCGGCAAATTTACGCTGATCTAACTAATTTTGCCCAACTTTAATTATATATATATATGCTATACTTTTAAAGGTGATACTGCGCCACAATTTTTTTTTTACCGACCTTAATAAAAAAAATTTGCCTGCTTTTTTTGTGACATTTCCAACGACTGATATACAAACTTTTTAAAAAATATTTATTATATGTATTTTTCTTTACTCTACAAGTTTAAAACATTAAAGATAATTTTAAATGTTATTTTTTATTTGACAAAACTTTTTTTTTAAGGGGTTTTTTTTTTGTTAAATCATGTAAAGTATTAGTAATTCTAGTCGAAAATTAAATAATCAGTATATAAAATTTCCTTTTTTTAAAATAAATATAAAATTTAAATATTATATATAAAAGTGAGATTTATATTTACTTTTTTTTATTTTATATTTATATTTTAATATATTAAACTATATTTTTTTATTATATTAGTTTTAGCATTAATATGATTTTTTATAATAAAAATCTAATTAGTCTAATTATTTATTTCATTATTATATTGAAAATTAATTGTAATAAAAATATAATTATAATTAAAAATATTAAATTGTAGGTTCTGTAATTGCTTTGTGTAGAAAAAGAAGTATTTTATGCTAAAAATGGGTTATTTTAAATGAATCCTATTTTCTAAGCAAAATTTTTACCTAATAGTGCATATATGAAATGTTTTTCAGCATGACAGATGATTTGATCATTAATAATATTAGATTATAGTTTAAGTTTTTATTTTATTTTATATAATTATTAACTTTAATAATTTATTTAATAAACTGCTAAATGCATTGCAAAAAAAAAAATATTAAATTTACAGTTCACTCTCGCTATAGTGAATTTTTATATAGTGAATAATTTGCTATAATAAAAAAAAGCTCGGGTACAGATTTTCTATATAAATAATAATTCTTAATACAGTTCACCTTCGCTATAGTGAATCCTTTACTATAGTGAATCTTAACCTTCAGCCCATAAGTATATTATAATACTTTTTAGAATTCTATTACTTTTATATGAATTATCTAATAATTTGATAATCTGATTTTTTTTTAGATGATTTATACAGAATTTTAAAAAATGTGTTAAATAAATATTAATTTTAAGAAAAAATATATATATTATTTATGTAAAATCTATCATGAGTTACCTGATCTTGTAATTTATTACATTTATATTATTATTATATTGATTTAAAATTTTTTTCATAAAACTTTTTTTTAACTTTTCTTTTTTTCTTTTTTTAAATTATAATATAAAAGCCCTTTTTTAAAAGTTTTAATAAGATCACATATAAAATATATTTGTTTAATAATATATTAAATTATCCATCAATTATAATAAGTTTATCATTAAATAATATATAGCTACCTTTTAATCAAATAGCTTTTTTACATAAGTATTTTACTTTTATTATACTAATCCATATAACAAAAATTAATTACATTTTTTATATTTTTTATATACAGCTCTATTTGATATTGAAGGCACTAATTTAATTCAATATAGTAAAGATATTTCATACCTTTAGTCATGTTCTACCTTAGCTAAAGAAATGAAGATTCCAAATTTTGAAATAGTTATTTATTATTGTATTGAATTTGAATAGTTTAACAGATTTTCTATTGAAAAAAAAGGAGTTAGAAAAAACAATGATAGTAATATTAGATTAAAATGTATTGATTATTTGATTAAATAATGATTAGAAATAAAGAATCAAAGAAAACAGAATACTCTTGATATATTAATCTTTCTCAGCCTTTAAATGTTAATTATAGAAATCTTTGAAAAAGCAGTAATAATATTTCAGGTAAAGAAAATGCTAATAAAAAGGAATATATATATAGTACAAAAACATATAAGAAGTAAATAAAAGATTTATATATTCTTATATACTAAAATTTAAAGTTGTTTAATAATTGTATTAAGTAATAATTGTATTGAATGCAAGGCTTAAGGTTAGTTTAGGATTATAAAATTAGAAAGTAATTTAATATATATTTTGATAATAAGCAATAAAAACCTATTAAAATTTTAAAGTTGTTTAATAATTGTATTGGATATGAAACTTTAGTTAGAGTTAGTTTAGGGTTAGAAAGTTAGGATTTATAGTAATTTAATATATATTTACAATAATAAAGCAATAAAAAACCTATTAAAATTTTAAAATTATTTAATAATTGTGTTAAATATGAAACTTAAGATTAGTTTAGAATTAAAAGGTTATGATTTTATATATATCACATACATAAAAAATTAAAATATATTTTATCATATGATTATCATATGGTATAAATGAGACTGCAGTAAAATAATGGAGGGTATTAAATAAATTTTTCCTATTTTTAAAATTAAGTTTAACAATCTAAAAATTTATTTTAGTCATAAAATATCTTATATTTAATTATTAATATTATATAAAACTGCCCTTTTAAATTAAAATCTATTTTTTAAAATTTAAGTACTATCTATTATAATGATATTTTGTTATAGAAAATTTCTTAAAATACACTAGTGTGCGAAACACGGGTCACGTGATCTTAATTTGTCACCCATGTCACACCTTTCTAGTTTTCCATTTTTACTATTTATTCTAGGGACTTAGAATTTTTTCAGTAAGAAAAACCTTATTTGTCACATATTATATGTCACGCCCTATAATTTCGGCCAAATTTATAATTCCAGCCAAAATTTACCTGAATTTCCATTTTTGGATACTGAAGTAACGTTACACAACCCAAAAAAGGCAATTTTGATTCTCAGTAAAATGAAAATTCGTTACACAAAATTCCATAAAAGGATATTTTTATGTAGATCACCGGAAAAGTATGATAAACACGTGATCCGTGTTTCGCACACTAGTGTACAAATAGAAATAGTCTTTGTTATAATATGTATTATTATATAATAATATATATAAGGTTGCTTTGCCGAAAACCATGTTTACAATGCTGAAAGGTGAAGCATAACTTATATAATGCCGAAATGCCGAAACGCCGAAACTGCGAAACCTGTCAAAATTGCGAAACTGCCGAAACATGCCGAAACCTCTATAATAGGTTTCTCCCGTAGTTCGCATAGCTTGATCATAAGATTTGCATATAGTTACGCCAAGTTACACCAATTAATAATATAATTTAGATGATCAAATAATCTACAGATAAAAGATTAAACTTCAATATTTTACCGTCGTCTTAGTTCTTTTAAGCTTTTATCTAGTGTTAGAATTTTCATTTCTAACTCCCATATTAATATTACGATATTACACGTTTTTACAGTTTTTTTTTAAGGGGCTTATATTCATTAAAGGAAAATGCGTAACATGCATTTAATAAACCCAATTCCGTCATCTCCTTTAACACTGAACTAAAGTTTCTTTTACTTTCTTCCGTTTTCTTAATAATAATATTAATAATAAACTGTTTCAAATGACTGATCACATAGAAGATTCACCCATTAAAATGAAAAATAGAGGAGGTCACCCACCTAATAGCATTTGGGAAGATATTAATAAAGGAGAAGCTGTTGGTTCTGGCAAATTTGCCGCCTCCTGCAAGTACTGTAAGAATACATGGTCACGCGGTGAAGTTTCAAAGCTCGAAGAGCATCTTTCAAACCATTGTCCAGATGCGCCAGCAGCAGTTCGTTAAGGTATACGACTAAAGTAATGGAACGGCAAGATAAGTCCAAGTCATCCAAAAAAGAAAATACTCTGAGTCAAAGTAACATGGATGATTACCATGATTCAACAGAGCTTAACGAACAAAGATGTACACGAATTAATCGTGCATTAGTTAAATTTTTTATTGCGTGCGGAATTGCGTTTAGAGTAGTGGAACATCCCTTTTTCATCAATTTTATAAAAGAGCTTAATGCCGGGTACAATACACCAACAAGGGAAGTATTAGTAAATCAACTACTTGAACGTGAATTAGCTCAAGTGAACTTCAAAGTTAATTCTGAGCTTAAAAAGGAAACGAATTTAACGTTAGGTTTGTTAAATTAAATAGGCTATCATACGTCATTTTTATTTAATCTTACTTACTATATAATATTAATTTATAATTTAGCCTTTGATGGTTGGACGTCTGGTACACATCGTTCAATTTGGAACTTCATTGTAATGACTCTGTCGCGTAAAGAATATCTTTATCAACTTTCTGATTTGTCTGAAAATTCGCACACTGCAGAATATCTAGTTACGGTAATTGAAAAGGTTATAGAAGGTATTGGAGAAGATCGAATATATGCTGTAGTTTCTGATAATGCGGCCAATGTTCGTAATGCACGAAAAATTATACATGAGAATCATCCAAAGATTGAGAATGTGCGATGCGTTGCACATTCTATCAATTTAATTGCATGCGACATCGTCAAGGAGAAGTTTGGGGAACGTTTATTAAAACGTGTTAATATTTTGACAACCTTTTTTAGAAGTTCTCATCAGGCTAATGCAAAACTTGCTCAAATAATTAAAGAAAAAGGAATTAGTGGAGGAGGATTAAAATTATATTGCAAGACACGCTGGACTACTGCTAGTGAATCCGTAAATTCAGTAATAAATTTGGAATCAGCACTAGAAGAAATGGCCAGCGATCACGATAAAGTGCTAACAAATGATAAAATAAAACCGATTATTCAATCGAGAAATTTTTTTTCAAATTTACGAGTTCTTGGGTTTGTTCTGGATCCTCTAAGAAAAGCGGTACTTTCATTAGAATCGAGAAGAGCTACACTTGCAGATTGTTTCCTGAGCTTGGCAAGACTTGCAGCTACATTAAAAAAGTTACCCAAATCATTAAATCTTGCATTCCGAAGTCATTGTATCAAAGTAATAAATGAAAGATTTGATGAATTCGATGATGATAAGTATATTACTTGTTTTTTTATGGATCCCAGATTTAGAAACGCGCCACTTAAAAAATGCGCCCTCATGAGAATTATCAAATGTGCAGCTTCAATCGGGAAAAATTTAGGTTTCGACCGTTACGAAGCTGAAACTTTATGTGATCAAATACAGAAATATATTAATGAGCAAGAGCCATTTGACCTAGATATCGGTTTTGCTAAAGATAATCCTGTGAATTGGTGGAAATATATTAATACCGAACCAGAACCAGATGTCCTGCCAAGAATTGCAAGTTATCTATTTGCAATATGTCCTAACTCAGCAACTTGCGAACGTGGATTTTCGACTTTAGGATGGCTATTTCATAAACGTCGCTTAAATCTTAATGTGGATAAACTAGAATCCATGTGCAAATTAATTTTGTATTGGAAATCCAATTCAAAAACTGAACTTGGATTTTATGGAATTGATCAAAAAAAGAATACTCGTCTTAGTGATGATGAGATCAATATACGTATTGCAGTGCTTTTTGCAGAGATTTAATTTACGATGAGGAATATAATGAGGAGCAAGCTTCTACTCAGAGATTAACTACAAGCGGCGAAACAATACCCGAAGACAATTGCCGTGTAGTAATCGAAAGTCTATGGATTGATCAATTTGTTAATTTATCGCATGATTCAATTACTAGTGAAATCGGCGATATTCCAAGAGATATATTGGATGATTCAGATGAAAATAATGCGGAAGATGATGAAGTTGATGATAGTGGTAATAACAAGAGACCCGGAGAAGGTGACTATGATTATGATATAGATGATGTATTAGGTATAGATGCCGGTGATAATAATGACGATAATTATGATGATAATGAGGAATAATAATAATGAGAAATAATTACAATAGTTAATCCAATGAGAATTAATTCTAATATCATGTGATTTAAATAATGATACTATTTAGGAAATAAATGATGTAATTATGCAGGGCAAAATATTCGCGATCAAAGTCCAGTTAACATATAATTATGCAGGCAATGCAGGCAATTGTAATTTTATATTATATTTTAAAACATTGCAATTTAATTAAGGAATAAGGATAAGCATATTATATTTTAAAAATAGTCAATTTAATTAAGGAATAAGGATAAGCATATTATATTTTAAAAATAGTGCAATTTAATTAAGGAATAAGGATAAGCATATTATATTAGAATCAATAAGTTTTAAGGACTTCGTTAATTAAATTTATTACATTAGATCAATAAATTTTAAGAACTGCGTTACAAAAAAAAATTTAGAACTGCGTTAATTAAATTTATTACATTAGAATCAAAACTGTGTTTATTTTGTTACAAATACTTTAATTATGTAGAATGTTATTATGTTCGTCAGTTCATGTTTTAAACATTATAACGAATTTTAAAATTATTATAAATATTATGAAATTTGAATTTTTTTTTCGCAATTCAAAACCAAATTGTATTTTAATTTTCAAATTGTATTTAATTTTCAAATTTCAAGTTACGAAAAAATCATAAAAATAAAAAATGGCAGCATTAGTACCTTTTGTCCCATCGCCACCACCAGTATTCCAATGGACGATTAACGCAGCTAGGCAATTAATCGCGGAGCGGAGAAACTTACATCAGCAATTCGAAAGAATTGCAAACCGTCATCATGTAAATGCATGGACAATAATAGCAAATAGGGTGTTCGTTGCAACGGGATTTGCAGCGACACCCAGGCAATGCCAAACAAAATGGAATGCCCTCAAACGAGGTTATGAAAACCTCCGGTAGGATAATAAATAATAATGATGACGACATTCCTATTATAAGCCCAAATAGTTTCGATAGAGCGTGTTTTGCTGATATGAACGATGAATTCTGGTTACAAACCGGTAATTATTATTAATTATTATTTTAAATTAATTTTATTTAGGCAATTCATTCAATTCATTAATATTTTTATTGGATTTTAGATCTGTTTAGACGAGAGTATCGACGGCAGCGTGCTGCGCGTGATCGACGTCGATATGAATATAGATTGCGAAGGGAAAGAAGAAGGTCGCGATCTAGGTCCCGATCGAAGTAGATAGAAGTAGAGATAGAAGACGAAATAGAAGTAGAGATAGAAGACGAGATAGAAGTAGAGATAGAAGACGGGACAGAAGTAGAGATAGAAGAAGAGGTAGAAGCAGGTCCCCACATAGAAGATAAAGATATTATTAAATTTTAATTTTTATTATATTTTTAATCGTGTATTTTATTAGTTTAATATTAAATATTATAAAATAAATATTTACATACAAAAAATCATATTGTCTTTAATCTTTATTCTTATAAATTGTTTAAATGCCGAAACTCTAATTAAATCATATAGAAAGTATTGCCGAAACGCCGAAACAGTTTCGGCAAGTTACGGCAGTTTCGCGATTTTGATAGGTTTCGCAGTTTCAGCATTTCTTGATGATTTCGCGAAACTAGTTTCGGCAGTTTCGCGTATGCCATTCTGCCGAAACCCTCTAGTTTCGGCAAGCAACCTTAAATATATAGCACTTACCAATAAATTACCAGTCACCTTTAAATTTGTATAACTATTACGCAAATATGGACATATGTAAACTTTTTTTTTAATAATAAACCTGCTTTTTATCATATAAATAAAGTTGGTCATCAAATTGAATTACATTTACTTTAAAAATTATATGTAATTTTAATAAGAATTAGCCATTATATTTTAAATTTTATCAGAAAATTTAAAATTTTAATAGAATCTTTAAGTATTATCATAATATTAAAATATTTGTTTTATTATAGTTTTTTTTAAATAAAATTGTCTACTATAATTTTTAATATACTATTATTATAAAGTATTATTAAAATCAATAAAATAATTGATAAATTACATATATTTACAAATATATTTTACATCTATTTATTATTAATAAATTATCAAATTAAGAATAAATTATAATCTTAAATTTTATTATGATAAAAAATTTAAAGATAAATAGTTGTAACCAAATATTTTTAAAAAAAAATTTGGCCAAATTCAATACATTAGTTAACGCTTGATGATCTACAAATAATTAGCAAATATTAGCTAAATGTATATAACTTTTTAATCATTTTATTAATTTTGATGATATTTTAATAATGATATGCCATAAATTATAATAAACAATTTTATTAAAAAATTAAAGTATTGATGAATAAATTATTTAATTTTTTATTAATACCTAAAAATCTCTATTGAAATTTTAAATTTTCTAATAAAATTTAAAATATAATGGCCAATTCTTACATATAATTATATTTGCATAATAGTTATATAAATTTAAAGGTGGCTGGTGATTTATTAGTGAGCACTGTACTATTTTTATTATATAAAACATAATAAATAATGATTTTTTTGCTATAAATAATTTGAAAAGTATTATTATAATAAATAGCATTTGTAATTTTGAACTTTTAAATTAAATTCCATTTTCTAAATTAATTTTAACCTTCTAAATTAATTTTAAACTAGTTTAAACTTTAAAATTGATTTGAAATTAATTTAAAATATTAAAATTTGCTTAAAATTATTAAGTTTAAAAAATTTGAAATTTGAAATAATTCTTTAAATTATTTTAAACTAATTTTAATTTAAAATAATTTTAAATTCATTAGTTTAAAAAGTAATTTTAATATTATAAATTATAACTAAATTTATTTTGATAATTATAAAAAAAATATAATTAATTATAAATTATTTTTGATTACCTGACGTTGAAGATAGGGCCTTATGTCTAAGATGGTGACCTGTTTCTAAACAAAGTCTACTTACGGAGTCAAACGATTACTCGACAGTGCACATGTGAAATACTATATGTATGACGAGTGGTTTGTAGTTTAATTATATTAGAGTAGATATTATTAGAACTTATTTTATATATAGTTTCTTCTAATTTGTTTTTTTTACTTTAATAAAACTGCAAATGTGCTGCAGAAAAAAAAAAAATTATAAATTATTTTATTTTTTGCTTTTTATTTCTAATTTTTTTCTTTCTTTTAGTTTTTAGATTCTTTAGTTTTATGATAAAAGTTAAAAGTACAATTTGTTTTACTTTTTATTTTATTTTTATTTTTATCTTTTATTTCTAAAAAAAAAAATAAATCTATTTACTTTAATTAAATAAAAAAATATATTTTTTAATTATTTATAATGAATATTTATTTTATAATAATAAATAAAGTATAAGTTTTTTTTAATAAAATTACAAATTATCTTTAAAAAAAAAAGGACAAGAAAAATCTATAAATTTTTTAAAAAATTAAAATTAAATAAAGAAGAAATTTTATTATATCCAGAAATTTCAATTGAAGCAAGATGATAGACTGTGGAATATTTATTAAATCAAGTAGTTAATACATTTTTTATTTTATGTCAAGTGGGCAAGTAGTTAATACATGTACATGATAATATTTATAATGAAATAAAAATGCATATCACATGATCTGAATTCTGAAAATGATTGGTCGATATCAAATCACATGATTGATTATAAATTGTAAGTAAAAGTTTTTAAAAATTTCTTTTTAATAAATCTGATTAGATTAAGTTATTTGAGGTTTGATTGTATAAGTAACGTACTGTAATTATACTATAGTTAAGTTGAATAAATAGTTTTTATTTAATACTTATAGCAATAAGCTTTTTACTTATTTCACAATAATTTCATTTTACTATTTAATGCAAAATATTAATATAATTATTTCGTATAGTAAACCTGGTTAAAATTATTAAATTCATTCTTATTGTACAGTTTAAAGGTCACATAATTTTTTTTATAATGAAGTCCAATTTATCGTATACTTAAAATTGCAAAAATATTTTAACAGCTTTAATTACTGAGAATTGTATCGAAATTATCCGGTTTTTTCTGGAACGATGATTTTCATCAGATAACCTTAATGTGGTGATACTGCCAAAATATAATTAATAATTATGAGTTAGGTTATTTGATAATCATGAGCGGTTTAAAAGTTTCTTTATTAGAATAAAAATGCAAAATACAGTTTGACAACATCAATATCTTAAAATTCGGATTACATGATAATAATGAAATTATATGTTGCTATTTGCAAATACCAGAGGTTGCGTACTTCTTTTGTTTCTTATTATAGTTAAATTACTTTAGCTTTCGAATAATCGATTTTATTTTTAAAGGTTACCGTGTTTGTATATGGTAACAATATTTTGTACTGCAGCCTAAATTATTTACACACAATGGTATGGCTTGACGCCATTACAGATCATTTTTCGAATTATGGCAACTTTGCTTTAACGGTCGAATTATAACGCTAGATATATATTTAATGTTATTATATTCGCGTTTGTGTTTTTTTTTATTATTTAATGTATGAAATAATTCTTTAACATTTCTTCCGTTGCACAAATAAAGAAACATGATATTGATCATTAGACTTAAAAAAGAAAATTGGCATTTTTTTTTTTAAAGTTATTTTGCGTAATTATTTTGCTTTTTCGTAGCACGTAATATTCACAGACGACTTTTTCCTTAAGGCAGCATTAATGAAACACTTTAATCTTCCCAATTAGAATAGTCGATTGATAATTTTATTCAAACTTAGAAAGATTCCTAAAAAGTTTTAATTGTTTTCAATTCAATACGATACATGTAACGTAGTTTTAATTATTTCATTTCACACATTTCAAAACATTTCCATGCCTTTTTTATTTCTTCTGAAATATTTACTCGATTAAGGTATTCCGCTAATCATTCATTATTTGTTTACCAATTTTAAATTATTTGTATATTATTATTATTTATTAATTTTAGCCAAATTTCTTTGTTTCTTTAGTTGATAAGCTTTGCCTTCTCAAAATACAAAACTCGTTCAGCTCAATCATAATTCAAAAAAAAAATCTAAAAAGAAATCTAGTTGTCCAATTAGCATTGTACAAAATTTATGGCGCAATTAATACAAACAATATTAAACATGGTCCTTAAAATTCTGAGACCTTTGCGTGAAACGTTCAAGTTCTTTGGTTAATTAAAAACATGTGCTTGAGAAACGCCACACATAAATTTGCCATTGCTGATCAAAAAACATACTGTAAATCCGGTTTAAAGATTTATTCTATTTTGTAACCTCGGTTAAAGATTTCTTCTATCTTATAATCTCGGTTAAAGATTCTTCTATCTCGTGTGATTAAACGAATATTTTGTATACATTGACGATGGTGACATAAATTATGATAAAAGGGTATCGTGATATTCAAACATTTTTAAGTCTTACTAAATTTAAACATATAGAATGTTTGGTTGCTTGTAGAATGTTCAATCTAGATAATAATAATAACCGATATTGTGCGGCTTCTTCTTAGTTTTTTACGTCATTAATTAATTTCTATACGTCCATCTCTACGTATTTATTTGATTTTGTATCGCATAACCCTTAAAAAAAAGGTGATTTAATCAATAAAAATTTAAATGTTACAATAATAATAAGGAAAAAATTTCAATAAGTTCCACCCAAAAAAGAAAATTTTTCTTTAAGTCGTATATAATTATATGCATATTGGATTTTTTATGTATTACAAACTTATAATATTTGATGCATGGATAAATTATAAATGAAAACTATCTATTTATATTCTGTGTTCGTGTAAAATTTTCTACTCTTTTACTTGTTACAGATAGCATCAAAATGCTTAGATACTAACCGATATGAGACATTTTAAATGAAGGTCACAAAAAACAAACAATTCAATATATATTTATTCATTGAATAAAAATTTTTGCATATTTATTTTGATCACAAAAGTGAAATTTTATACATCACTTCTTGTTAAAAGTATATTTATCCCATCTTTACTTTCATATAGTCTCTTTCATCATTTCGATTTATTAATTATAATTATTAATTATTATTATTATCCAATTAATGAAAGTATTCATTCTTTTAAGTCGATAGTTCATTTAATAATTTTAATAAACATTAAGCAGCATTCATTCATTCATAAAAAAAGCATCATTTTTACATTTTCATATAAATTTATAAACGACTCATGATATTGTAAAAAAAAAAAGAAAAAAAAAGTGTGTTCGTTGGTAGGAAAAAGGAAAAAAAAGCGTTTATTTAAATATTAGCATATAAATGGTTCAACTAATAAATAATTTTACCTTAGCATGTGTGGAATCACATCAAAATGTTAAAGCACAATTAGAATGTGTATGTGATTTTCGAATAAACGAAAATAATTGTTTAGAATCTTATTTATTAAGGACGGGAAGTTGGATTCTAATTCCTTATGCCTCATTTATTGCTGTAACTTCTATAATATTTTTATGGTATAGGATATATTATAAAGGACAATCTTTATTATTTCCACCTTCAAGAGAAAGAGGTAATTAAATAAAGTATATATATATATATGCTATCAAAGATCTTTATTAAATTTGAAAAGCATTAACGTTTAAAAAAATACGCAGGTATTATACGTCCAAGACCTCATGATGCATTTCATTTAGTAACACTCACTTTCAGTATATTACATGTCATTCGTCAAATTTTTTTAATAAGAGGAGCATATTCAAGTTCAATATGGGCGGAAAGTAAGTTATATACTACATATAATACATATAATATGTCTTTTTATCAGTCAGTTATACTTACATTTAATTAACTTTTCAGTTGTGGATGATCTACCAAGACAAACATCGTTTTCATTTTCGATATTATATCTTGTTGGAATCAGTGAGTTAATTAATAATAAGAATGTTACAATTTGAAATTCTGTTTAACGTAGGGTGAATATTTAACATGGGGGTGAACATGGGATGAATATTTAACGTGTGGGGAGGTGATATTTGAAGTTACAGAATTTTAAATTATGACGTAAAATTTTATTGTCCCGTGAAATTTCACGTGAAATGTCACGTTATAAAATTTTAACGTTTTTTATTATTCTTCTTTTTTACTAGTATATTCAATACCTACATTGGAACCTGCAAGAATTGATTATTATAGACGATATATACCGAATAAATATTTAATTGATATCGGAGCAACATTCTTAATGATTGGACCATATATAGTTAATACACCAATATCATATTATATTGGATATTATGCGGATATTGAAGAAATTCCGTATATATCTATTAAATTATTTACAACAAAATATTTAATTTGGATTTTTTGGTTAACAACATATTTAACAATATTATTATATTTTTGGCATAGATTAAATTCTTTATTAAAATATCATATGAATGATTTAAAAGAAATATCAGATAAACCAAATGGTGATTTCACTTTACAATGGAAGCGTGAAACTTTAAAAGTTGCTTCCATAAATTTATTTACAGTTGTTATGGTTTTCGTATTCCTTGGATTTCTTTTTATAATAATTTATTTTATTTTTGGAATTTCTTATAAATCATCATTTAAAAATAATGATTCAATTAATGTTGTTTATTTTATTATTTGGAATTTTGTTGAACCTATTAGTCTTCAAATAGCTCAATTCATAATCATATACAAGTAAGCATTATTATTTATATACTGCATATATGTAATTTTTTTTTTTTGGTATAAATTACTAATTCATTTATTTATAATTATTTAGTGCTGTAAGACCAACTCAAAGTAATGCTCCATTTGGTAGAATGATGAGTGTTGTCAGAAGGCCAATATCAACGGAAATGTCGTCAAAATCACGAAGTATTCAAAAAATTGGATTCTCATCATTTTCTGAGAGACCAAGGTCAGAATCACCATCATCATCGAAGAGATCAAAGAGATCAAAGAGAACACTTCCTGAAATACAAACACAAACAAAGTCAATAATTGTACATGATGATCATCCATTACCAACTCCATTCACACCTTACACATCAGGATGGGATGAATTGTTATTTTATGATAATTTAGGAGATTTTTTATCTGGAGAAATTCCAATTGAACAACATCAAATTACACATCATAGATCTGATTCAAGTATTGATATTTCAAGTTTGGCTTCTACAACTTATTTTTCTACAACTCAAAGTGTGCATAGTAAAAATGATTCCGTTTCCGTTTATAGTTTTTCAAATAATAGTAAAAGATTGACCCCGATTAATGGAACTGGAACTGGAAATAATGAAATTTTGAATAAAAGTTCGAATCATTCATTTTCACATTATTGATTATTAGTATAAGATATAAAGTTAAAAATTTAAAAATGATAAATTTATTATGTTACTTAATGTACTTTGTTTTTATTGATATAATAATGTAAAAGTTTTAAATAGATTTGTATTATTTTTAATAAATAATTAATCAAATCTAAAAACTAATGTACCAAATGTCTGAATTGAATTTTATTCCTCTTTTAATGAGCTTGAACTAATTTTATTTCGTATTATAGGTCCGACTAAAGCGGGACTTCCCTCCCTTATATTGTCTTCAATCCCTCTATAAGTATCAGCGACATTTTCCATTTGATCTAATAATATTGCGAATTTATTTTCTGATTCATTTACATTTTTTTTTAATACTAAATTATTCTTCTCAAGATTTTCGTTTGATTCTAAATATACTGAAATTTTTTGTTCTAGTAATTTCTTTTCTTTTTCCCATTCTTCACCTTGATTTTCTTCCGTTGATAAATTTTCTTCCTTTGACAAATTTTCTTCTTTTGA
This sequence comes from Rhizophagus irregularis, assembly GCF_026210795.1. Taxonomy (NCBI): domain Eukaryota; kingdom Fungi; phylum Glomeromycota; class Glomeromycetes; order Glomerales; family Glomeraceae; genus Rhizophagus; species Rhizophagus irregularis. The sequence goes on along the minus strand of NC_089442.1, from coordinate 4,690,657 downwards.
CAGATTTTCTTCTTTTGACAAATTTTCTTCCTTTGACAAATTTTCTTCCACTAATTTTTCTTCTTTTTCTTCCTGTTTAACTTCGACCGCTTTTTTTATTAATTCATTTTTTAAATTATCTTCTTTCGGTCCTGTTTCTAAAGTTCGTTTTAATAACATTTCATTCGATTTTTTCAATATTTCATTTTGTTTTCTCAAAGATTCGTAAATTCTCCTCAAAGCTTCATAACCTTGATCCATTAAACTTTTTTCATCTTGTGCAAGATTAATTTTGGTCTCTAAATCCTGGATTTTTTGATGAAGAAATTCTTTCTCTTGCTCATAATACATTTGTTGTTCTCCCAATTGTTGATCCGCATATTCTTGTAATATGGAATTTCTAATATTAGAGTGAGAATTCATCGAATTTTGTAATTCTTTAAGTCTATTTTCTAATGTTTCATTATGACTTCCAACATTAATTAATTTTTCATTTAATTTTTCCATTTCTAATTTACTTTGTATTAATTCTTCCCTCATTTGATTTAATACTTGTTCCGCATTTGTAGTACATTCTACAGCTGTTTGATAATCCGATTCAACTTGACTTAATCTATTTTTTATATCAACAAGTTGTTCTTGTGATTTCACCGTCGTACTTTCTACCGATTTTAATTTATTTTCTAATCCTTTAGCTGAATTATTTTTAGATAAAGTTCCTTGAGCATATCTTACAGTTTCTTTATATTTTGATAAAGAAGCTCGTAATTCTTTATGCGCAGTTTCATGAAGTGCTTCTAATTCATCACAACGAGCTGCAATTTCTTTAAACCGTGATGATATAATTCCTTTCTCATCTGGTTCAATATTTAATTTATCTGAAATAACTTCTCGAATAAATTCAATTTTATTTTTTGCATCTTCAACTTCTTGACTTGTTTTTTCTAATCTTTGCGTTTTTTCATTTAATCGTTGTTTTATTTCTTCAACATCAATCGCCGTTCTTGCTAATCTCTCAGTTTCATATTCATTCATTAAAGCAGCAAACTTGGCTTTAAAATATGCTGTTTCTTCCAATGATGCAGTATATAACCTTTCAAAATCTGAAATCTTTTGTGATGCCACTCTTTCTTGATATGCAATAGTTTCCTAAATAAAAAGAAAAAAAACGGTTAAAAAAAAAATATTAAAAAACTTTTCTTGATAAAAGTTCAGTGAACTAAAAACTTCTTTTTGTACTAACCTTTGCTTTTTGTAATTGTTGACTTAATTTAATAATAGCTTCAATAACTTTGAATTTTTCGGATCCAGGTTTTCCAATATCAGTAAATTCATTAATATCAATAATATTTTCCAAATCCTCATTATTATCATCACTAAAACTAAATGTTGGTATATAACCAGCTTTTCTTGCCAAATCAATTTCAGCTTGATATAATTTTTCACGTTTTCTTAATTCAGATATTTTAAAATCTGCATCAGATAATCTTTCTAAGAAATTTTCTCGTTCTAAAGAAGATAATTGAGTTGTTGGATAAGGTCCACCCTCTGAACTTGTTATGGAAATTTTCCTTTCATAACTTTTTGAAGAAATTGAAGAAGGTGTGGTTAAATCTTTTTCTTCAATTTGTTTAATCTTATTATGTTCTATTGGTTTTGTATCAATTATTAGAGGTTCCGATTGTAAACGACGTCTTGGTGGACGAACAGGAGGTGGTTTGCTTGCTTCATAGTAAACTTGTTGAGGTGGTACATTTTGAATTGATGGTGAAGACGTAGGAATTTCTTCTGATTTAACCAAAGTAATTTCTTGCGATTTATCTGAAACAATTTCTCGTGATTTATCAGAAGAAATTTCTTGCGATTTATCAGAAGCAATTTCTTCTTGAGATTTATCAGAAGCAATTTCTTCTTGCGATTTATCTGAAGCAATGTCTTCTTGCGAATTATCTGAAGCGATTTCTTCTTGCGATTTATCTGAAGCAATTTCTTCTTGCGAATTATCTGAAGCGATTTCTTCTTGCGAATTATCTGAAGCAATTTCTTCTTGCGATCTATCAGAAGAAATTTCTTCTGAAATAATTTCTTGTTCTTCCTGTGATTTAGTCCCGGCAATTTCTTCTTGCAATTTAGTCACGGAAATTTCTTCTGGCGATTTAGTCAAAATGGTTTCTTCTTGTGATTCAGTCAAGATGATTTGCGATTTAGTTGAAACAGAATTAACTTCCTCCTGTGATTTGGCCAAAATAACCTTTTCCTTTGACTTAGCAGAAGTAACTTTATCTTTTGACTTAGCAGAAGTAGCCTTCTCCTGTGATTTAGAAGTAGCCTTTTCCTGTGATTTAGAAGTAGCCTTTTCTTGCGATTTAGAAGTAGCCTTTTCTTGCGATTTAGAAGTAGCCTTTTCCTGTGATTTAGAAGAAGTAACCTTATCCTTTGATTTAGCAGAAGTAGCCTTTTCCTGTGATTTAGAAGTAGCCTTTTCTTGTGATTTAGCAGAAGCAGCTTTTTCCTGTGATTTAGTAGAAGTAACCCTCTCCTGTGATTTGGCCGAAGAAACTTTCTCCTGTGTTTTAGTTGAAGTAACTTTTTCTTGTGATTTTGCTAAAGTAACTTTTTCCTGTGATTTTGTTAAAGTAACTTCTTTTTCTTGTGATTTAGTTGAAGTAACTTTCTCCCGTGATTTTGTTAAAGTAACTTCCTTTTCTTGTGATTTAGTTGAAGTAACTTCCTCCTTTGATTTAACCCCTTCTTGTGATTTAGCCAAAGTCACATCCTGTTCTTGTGATTTAGTCGAAATAATTTCCTCTTTTGATTTGGTCGAGATAACTTCTTCTTTCGATTTAATTTCTTCTTGTGATTTAGTTGAAATAACCTCCTCTTGTGATTTAGCCAAAATAACAGCTGCTTCTTGTGATTTAGTTGAAATTGCTTCTCCTAATTTAATTGAAGTGATTTCATCATTAGTAGGGATTTGAAGTTCAGGTTGAGAAGGATTGATCGGAGAAGAATTGTTGTTAGAATTATCATTCGCTAATTTAACTTTACTCCTCTTTTCCAATTGTCTTGCACCTTTCGGTCTAAGACTTGGACTTGATAAAGATCGAACAGAACGAACTGTATCAACACTATTTTGTCTTTGTAAAATACTTTTTTCGGCAGAAAATCTTTTCAAGACTTTTGTTGATTCAGGTATTTCATCCTCATTTTCAGTATCAATTTGTATAGAAGGAGGTATTATATTCTTTTGTTTAATATCAACTGATGGATTTTCTAAAGAGATCACATTTTCAATTTTATTATCTTGAATATTATTTTTTATTTCTTTTTCTGTAAATATATCTTTTTTAGGAGTAACTTTTTTTTTACTTTTTCATTTGTATTTGATGATTTTTTTGATTCAATTATTGAAGGTCTAGAATTATTATTATTATTATTATTATTATTATTATTAATATTAATGTCTTTTTCTAAATTTTTTGAATGACGCTTATTTCCACCAGATTTTCCACGTGGTGCTGTTGTTGTTGCTGATGGTACCGTTAGTGATGATGATGATAACGACATTATTGATAGAGGCATCATTGAAATATCAAGATTACCAAAATTACGAGAATTTGGTCTTGATGGAGGTCTTGATGAAGCTCTAGAAGAAGGATTCCTTACATCAGGATTTCTTGCTTTTAATTCAATTTTACTATTAAAATTTTCAAAAGTAATCTCCCTTTCATTATTAGTTAATGGTGGTTGACGTAACTTTGGAAGTGGTTTATGTTTAGGAAATGTAGATAAAACCATTTGTAATTGTGATTGATTTGATTCTGGATCTGTATCAATAGGATATTTTATTTTAGCTGAGAGAGAGAGAAGAGAAAAGTTAATTAATATATTAATATCAATATTTGAAAAATTCTTGTCATAAAAAAAAAGAAATAAAAATAATTAATTATAATTACAAGTATCTAAAATATGAATAATTCCATCTTCATCTGGTTTAGTTGAATTTGTTGATGTACCACCAAATACCATAACTATATTTTTTGATGATGATACAGTTAACCAATATCTAGGACCAGGTGAAGGACCCATCTTTTGAAACATATACCATCTCTCATCTTTTTAATTAATTAAATTATAAATTGTATATAAAATTTAAATATATTTATAAAAAAAAGGAGTGTGAGTTGAATTAATGAAAAAACAAAAAACGCTTATTAAAGAAAATGAAAATACATACTATTTATTCCATAAGCTGCTAGATCAGATAATTCTTTACCATCTCTTGTTCTTCCACCAAAAATATATATAACATCATTAGCTAAAGCTGCACCATGACTTTCGCGTGGTACAGGAGCAAAATTATCACAAATTAATTCTACCCATTCTCTTGTTTCTATATCATAATACCATATATCATTAAAACATCTTTCTCCATCTGTTCCGCCAAATCTTTGTAAAAAAAAAAACAAAAATTATTTAGAATATGAACGATTAATAAAAGAAAAAAAAAAGTAAAATAATTTTTTACATGTATATTCTTCCTTTATAAGCGCAAGATATATGGCCTGTTCTTCCAGGAGGAGGATCATTTATTGGATCAATAAATTCCCAACAACCTTCGTTTAAATCAACTATAAGAGAATGATAAAAAAAAACGTGAATTTTCATATAGATCATATATAAAAAATCAATAATGATCAAAATCTTTCAACTTACGAAATTTTGTATCAAATGCTACCAAATCACTTAAATAACAATCATCTATACAACCTCCAAACACGTACATTATAGAACCTATTAAAACAGATGAATGACCATATCTTCCTAGAGGTGTGACCCCTTTTATGGAAGGTCTTGTCCATTCTTTCGTTCCTAATTTCAAAAAAAAAAAAATGTTAAAAACCGTAAAAAAAAAAACCTTTATTAATTAAAAAAAAATCTTTTTTAAAATATTACCTATGTTTAAAACATATAAATTATAATCTGGTTTTTCTTCAAGGTTTTCAAGTTTTCCTCCAAACACTTTTTTTGAAATTAAAAAAAAAAAAAAAAAAATTTTTATTAAATTAATCATGAGACGACTGATTAGATTAAGTAAGTACACGAATTTTGCTTACCTACTAAATTTTGTCCCACACGTACGTGTGTGTGTCCACTACGAGGTGATGGTATATTTCCTGTTGTTTTAACGATTTGGACATTATATTTATCTAGGAAAAATAAGAAAAATATAAAGAGATATAATATAAAATCATATATATAAAATTAAATTATATATAATAAAATTATATATTATATATAATTGAATAATTAATAACTGGTATTTTTTGTTTTTTTTAAAAAAAAAAAAATTGAGTTTTTTTGACATAAAAAAAATTACCGGTATCTAATAAAAATACATGATTATTAACTTTTTCACATGATATTCCACCAAAGAAATATAATTCATTTTTAACAGCATTTATACATGAAGAATGACCATATCTTGGAAAAAGATTTCTATAATGTTCAGATAATTTAATTTTTGCCCAAGGAAAAATTGGATTATTAATAAGGGGTCTTGATCTTGTTGAAGATATTGAGTGAGTGGTTAAAACGCTCATAATTTTAAAGTTTTTATTTTATTTTTTTTAAAAAAAAAAATTACTGTTTTTAATTATAAAAAGAATATAAAGATGGTTAAAAAAAAAAAAATTTTTTTTTTTTTTTTTTAAAAAAGAAAAAAAAGAAGACGAAACATCAAAACTTTTTTTTTTTAAGGTTTTTATTTATCTGAAATTTTTGATTTCTTTTATTTTTTTTATTTTTTTGATTAAATAAGGAAAATGATAATTAAAATAGGAAAATATCTATAAAAAAAAAAATAATAAATATTCCGTTATTTCTTTAATGCATATAAATATAATTAATATCATGCAAATAAAAAATCAATTCCATGGAATTACTTCATAAAGAAACTGCTTTGAAACAAACCAGTAATCAAACCTCACAGTCTTCTTCTTTTGAGATAAAGAAATGTATAATGATGTAATTTTACATATATGCATCAAGTTTCATTTTGACAAAACAATGAAAAATAACTGAAAAAGAAAAAAAGATTTTTTTTTTTTTTCGTTATTTATTTTTAAAAATAAAGTTTTATTATTAACTATTACATTGTTTATATCCCAGGTGTTCATGTCTTACTTTCAAAATGTTAGAGACTGTACTCAATTTGGTTTAGAGAAACTATTTTTTACTTAAGTTCAAAATTTCCTTATAAATCAATTTGAATAATAAGTTCACGGGTGCGAAGATCGATTTTTAATAATAATTGTAATCGTGGTATTTCCTTATTAATCATTTGTATAAAGCAATAATGACCAAGTTATTATTGAAGATAACTAATTATAGATATATTCTGTATCTATGAGAATCATAAAAAAAGAATTCTTATTCTATCATTATAATCGTTATCAATCAATTAATTAAAGAATGATATCGAAATTAATGAATGTTTACCAGCTTATAAAAAAAAATCTTAAATATTTTTAGGGGTTGAAATTTAAGAAATTATTAAAATATTTTTTAGGGGTTGGAGATTGGGGCTGAATTTAAAATATTTTTTAGGGGTTGAAATTTAAGAAATTATGTTATTTATCATAAGTTAAGGAAGTAAAAAAAGAAATAATTCAAGTTATTAAACGAATTAGGGCAAGGTCCAGTTCCTTCGGCAGTTTCCTCTCAAAAAACGTAATTAGCTCTTTTTTTTTTTATCAAATATAATAATATAATGATTACGCGTTTAAATTATATCGAATAATACGTAAAATAATAGTTGTGCCGTTGTGCGTTAAAAAAGGATAATCAAACGAATTAGGTAGTAAATTAAAAATAATAAATCGAAGTTTGGTGGTTCGTATATATAATAAATTTTCGTTCAAAGAAATTGCTCAAAATTCAAGTCGCTACCCAAAATTAAAAAAAATTAATTAGTAAATATATAATAAATATTTTAAGACCTTTCCAACAATCATCATAAAAATTGTTCTATTAATTATGAACTATGTTATACCATTTTGAAACCCCGGACTCTTATACAAATATACTATAATAGGAAATGCTATAAAGAACGCTATACGATCGTTCACTTTCAGTTTAAGTGGGCAAAATTAACCTATCCACATTTTTGGGTAAAGTGATTTGGGGGGAACACAATAATCCCAATAAATTAATTTTGGGTAAATTTAATTAATAATTATTTCTGCTTGTGCGACCAATTTTTGATTTTTAACGTCCCCAAAGGAAAAATAATCTATTTGTAAGATGATTGTTGGAATAAAAATATGTTTAACTTTTTTTTTATTTTTACCTTTTTTTTTTGCGAACTTGGAAAATTAATTAACTTCCTTCTTTTCATTTATTTGCTTTTTCTGATTCAACAAAGCTATAATGGTTGATTTTTCGGTTGTGGTCAACAAATCGTTTTGTATAATCGACCTACAAGCAGCGTTCCAGTCTGCATCATTTACCCCAAAGGCTACGGCTACAGCTTCACGAACGGCAAGAGCGATAATTCTAGTGCGACTTTTATCGTCTTCGTATCCTTCAATTTCATCTTTCTTGTTAGCTGAACCGGAACTTTCCATCGTCAATTTTGACGAACAAAAAAAAAAAGAAAAGAAAAATATAGATCAAAGATATTTAAGGATTCTTTTTAGGTATTTTTGTATTAAAGAAATATATTTTTTATTAAAAGAAATATATATATATATATTAAATCATTTTTTTTTTATTTGTAATTGTTATTATTATTATAATAATATTATTATTAGATACGACATATGTAAAACATATCATCTTAATAATTTCACATTATTATTATTAGCGTTAAACAAAGAAACACAAATAATCTTACACTCACATTTTAAATTAGATGGATGTTATAAAAGATTTAAAAATAACGAAGAAAGTAATTTAAGGACACCGAATGATTAAAATATAATTCCTAAAAAAAAAAAGAGAGATGTTTTTTTTTAAATGATTAAGATGTGAATCATAAAGGAAAAGGATCACTTTCTTATATATACGAATTTTTTTTTAAAAAAAATGATGTATTTTTTTACCTTATTATTAATGAAATAAAAAAAATAGCTGGATCTAGACCGCTGTGTTATTATTGATTTGGTATATCTTTATTTTTGTCTGCATGCATGAGAACTTGTTAAGTCCGTATTTAGGATGGCGTTACTGTATGTATATGTATTACGTTTAAAACAATGTGTGAATCAATTTATCTTAAATTATCATTTACTTTTTCATATATATAATATCTATAATATTAATAATATTAATAATATTATAATATTATTTTAAAATATTTATATTATAAGTAATAAATTTCTCAATTTATATAATTTATATTATTCAGTTCATAATCATTTCGATAATTGATAATTCGGTTAAATTCATAAAAATAAAAAAGCGCGCGTATTTTGATATGGTGAGATTTAACACGTGTCTTCAATGTACAATGGATTGTCAAATTTTATACAATTCTTTCTATTGACCAATTTCATACATACCATACAACCTTTCAATTTTCAAGGTTAATAAGCTGCATTACATAAATACGCGTTGTAAAGAAAAAAAAATGTTAAAAACAATAAATTATGTTATATTGCATCTTCTTCATGAACCCTTTTTTGAAACTATTTGTCTCACTTGGAGTAAATATTTATTGTTGATGGCGTTTTTTGTTGCAAACAAATTATTCCTTTAATTTTTTAAATATTTTATCTTAGTTATATACATTTATATGTTGTGAAATGTAAATAACATCATTTACTTGAAATAGAGTTAATTGTTACGAACGTATCATATGATGAGTTTCAAAAGAATACACAATTTTAATTGCCGGTCGTATAAAAAAAAAAATAAAATTACATTATTATCATAAAAAATTCTCACGGAACAAAAAATTTCAAAAATTGGTTAATTGGCTTCCTTAAAAAAAGTTGTGCTACATATTTTTTGGTCACTAATTTTCCTACCTTATGAGCCATAAATTATTTACTGTAACATCCGAAAATTTTTGTTACTTAAATTTGTTTAAAACTAAAAAAAAAAATGATCAATCGTTTTATTAGTTATTAATGGTTAGGCGAACATCCCCGTAATGTCAATCCTCACGTGACTTCACATGAACTTTCATTGAAACAATATATGTCGATCTTATCCGAGAATTCGAAAATTAGAAGTAGAGTCCAGATTTGGAGTCATTTTTTTTTAAGTCATACGATATTCTTTGAACCATCTTTTTTTTTTTTAAAAAAAAAAAAGTCTTGGTGATTTCTATCCTAAAATTTAGAGCATATTAAATTAAATTTAATTTTAAACTTAACGGGAGTATAAATTTGGTTAATACTTGATGACATAATCGAGTTTCATATTTTTTCTGGAGCGACCTTGAAGTGTATTTTTGCGTCATACTCAAGTATTTCACACCTTATCTATTTTTTTCACGATTAGGCAGGGGTAGTTGGACAACCTTTATAACACAATATTACTTATTGTATCACGATCATTGATAAATCAACAACAAAAAATTCAGGAATTAAACACGTATTTTCCATTGACGTGAAACTCATTCTTTACTTTTTTAAAGTGAGATTATTTAATTTGTTCTTAAATGTACCACAATACTTCTGCTAGATCAAAATCAGATTCACCGAGTTAATAATCAGGTGTTCAATTGTGACCTGATACAGTACATATCTAGTATATGATTTAAAAAAAAAAATTAGTATTTTGGTCTTATTATTGTGATACAAGAGAAACTAGTAATAACAATTACACGATAACTAACAATAGCCCTATAGCTAGAATTTCTATTCGTAGAAAAGATGAAAGAATTTGTAGAAGAAAGAACTTGGTGATGTGCAAAAGGATTTAGAGAAGTCTCCTTATGATAAAAAAATATTTAAAATATTTTAAGAAAAAGTTAAAAATAGACCATAATTAGACTTTTTTTTTTTAAAAAAAAAAAAAGTTAGATATATATGGTTAGAGTATATCAAAATTTATTAATTATTATGTATGTATTTTTATTAATTTGGAGAACAAATAATAAGAGACAAATATATATTATTATACGTTTCAAATTCTGGTATATCTGATATTCCGATATTCCATGATTGCCTAACAATGATCGGCAGAGATCGGAGAAAAGTATAGTCTTTTTTTCGGGGAAAATCGGTAACAAATATGGCTGATTTACGTGTGTCACGTAGTGGGCTCAAACAAAATTCGCGTTAAGGCGGTAAAGCTATACAGTATACAGTGACACCTCTATATATATGTGCACTCACTATAAGTGCATGCACCATATAAATTCTCTTTAAGTGTACGGTGGACCTGGTTTCAACTTGTAAGAGCTCTTAATATTTTACTCTCTATAAATGCACATCCTCTCTAAGTGCACTTTCTACTATGGTCTCAAGGGATGTGCAGTGGGGTGCACTTAGAGAAGTGTCACTGTACTGCTATAGGATATAAAAACTACGAAACTACATTTTCATTGATTAAACTATGATGGCTTGTCAGTTATCCGAAATTTTGAAAAATTGCTTATTTATATTGTGTAACTTTATTTTTAAATGGTGATAACCATGGTTATATTCCGTGGAATTTTTATGGAATCCATAAAAATTCCATCAAAATTTTCCAATTTTTACTACTATTTATAATATCATTTAATATATTGTGGTTTATAAAATAAACCGATAAAAATATAGAAATGTACAGTCTATCATTTTATTGGTTTAGTTTCATTTGGCAATAATATCCAAAGTTTGTATATATGGTACTATAATTACTGTAATTACTGCTGTGTACTGTAATTATTGCCGTACTAATTATTGCCGTACTCCTGTGCTGTAATTACTGGATAACTGTAATTACTGTATATCGAAATTTTTAATTATGATATTATGTAATTTACAGGGTGTAAATTTTGTTTATATTTATCTCAATGTTTCATGTTTTTAAAGGTCGTACTAAAGTTAACTTTACTAAAGTTAAGTTCAACGAAAAGCCATTGAAAACTTCATTCATTGCTTGATTCGATCTCTTTTAAATTTCAATTCCAAACTTTTATACTTCAAAATATAAATTGCATATAAATATGTATGTATAATTATGCTCTTTGGAAATTTACTAATTATTTATTGGAAGTAATTTTAAATTGAATGTCCAATGTGCTTTTCAAAAACCCCATTAATGTAGGATACGTGATTTGATTGGATAAAAATATAGAATTAGTAATTTCTGCTTTTTATTGTTTTACTAAATCTGGTAATAATTTTCCATCAACTATTCATTACATTTCTTTCGCAGAAAATAAATAATAAATGATAGTTATAGATCCTTTTAATGATGACATATATATCCATTTATTTATTTATTTGAACTTTATTTGTTTTCTTTTCTAGAAAAATTTAATAAATTAATACTATAAATAGTATTGACGCGTTTAAGATGTTAACTATATTGTAAATATTTTAAACTTTATAATCCTGGTTCAATACATAAACAAGATCTCTGGAGCCAAATATTTATCATCAACACACCAAACAGATGGGCCGAGAACGGTTTCTTAATTCTCATAAATCTCAAGAAAAAAACCTTTTATAATTATTATAACTTACATTATTCCGAATTTTTAATGATTTAAACCATAACCTTATTTTATAAAAGGTAAGTGTAAAAAATAAAAATAGATTGGAAATCCATAATCTGATGTCAAAAAATCTTTTCTTATTGTAAAGTATTACGTAATACAAGGGGTTCAGCGACTCGAATTTAACTTTAATTAAGAAACCTGTTTCTTCAAGAATGGAAAATTTCAAATTATAATCACAAATTTGGTATGGATTTTCTGTATGCGCCCATGGAGTTATTGTTTTAACGATTTTTGTTTGGTTACATAATGCCTCCATATTTTGTGAATGATTAATCTTTCCTTCTAAATTCTTTTCCTTTTTTTTTTATTATTTTTTTTTTAATTATTATTATTATTTCGCTTCTCATTATTATTTCCCTTGTTTTTCATGATTAACATTTTTCAATTAATTGGATGAATTCACGACAAGGATGATGTTTAATTTAAAAATTAACAATTATTTATTTTTGTTACTTTTTTCATTCCTTTCTAATAATTCATATGCTTCTCCAATTGGCCTAGAAAAATTACATAATGAACATAGTGAAATTGAAATTCATATTATGTATGGACTTGATCTTATAATACTTCAAATTGGAAGTTTATGTACATTATATGTGATCATTCGTACATTTATTCGATGGTTCAAACAAAATTATAGTCTATATATGTCTCATAAGTTACCTTTTTACATGGCATTTTCTGGTAATTATATTAGATTTCAAAATTCAAAATTATTATTAATAAAACTTTATAAAAAAAAATTTTTGATTTTTATAGAATTTTTCGTTTATACGGCTTTAATTATTAATCTGGTAAAGATGTTTGTATATATTAGAATATAAATATTGAAATGATTTTATTGATTTACCTTTTTTTTTTAAAAAAAAAATATATTTATAAAAAAAATATTATAAATATTATAGTATTATCCTGCAATAAATGATAAACAATGGCCTGAACAATCATGTAAAATTATGGGATTGATGTTTTACTTTTTCGCAATTTTCAACATGATTTTAGTTGGTTCACTCGCTTTAATCACTTATCTCCGAGGTAAATCAAATCAATTTAATAAGTATAAATCAAATTAATCAATTATAATAAGTATCATCATCGTATTACGATCTATTAATATTTTGATTTTCATTTTTTATAGTATGTAAAGCAATGAACATAAATACCGGAATATTGGATTATAAATTATTTATATTTCCTCTAATTGTTCCAACCATTTTATGTATTCCAGTACGTTATTTTTATTCTGTTTTCCTTTTTTTTAAAAAAATAAAAACTAATCATTTTCGATCTTAATAAAAGGCTTGGGAATATTTCGGACCTGATGGATATTGGTGTTTTCAAAATAGAGCGTCATCATTTATTCCTTTAGTTTTACTTTATATGAATATATCAATATTGATGACATCATTATTTTGTTATATTGGAATCGCACATGCTATTAATGTATCCCGATTCAGAAATGATCAAGAAAATTTTCGTGCATCAAACAAAAAAATCATCAGTTATCTTTTTATGTTTATTTTACAATGGGTAAGTATGCAATATATTGTAATGCTTAGTGTGATGTTCGGATGTCGACAATGATGACTACATGATGTCGATATGCAGATTATGATTATTTTGATTATTTTGATTATTTTGAACGATTCCGTCAAAATTCGTCAAAATTCGTCAAATCCGATGTCAAATTCGTCACTAATATTCCAAAACTTTAATATTATTTAGACTCCGGTTATGGTGTTTTTAATATTTGATGTTAATAAAGAAGCTAATATGTGGATATTTGTAATATGCTTTATTTCTTTACCTGCCGGTGGAATAATCAATACTTATCGTTATATATCAAATGAAGGTTTTTGGAATACTTATTCGGAATTTGGAACAGGAAGAGATCCATCATCACGTAATCAATCAAATTTACATTCAATTAAAAATTATGGTGGTCCGCCAACAGTAAGTCAATGGCGGGAATTATCCGGAGGTGATGATATTTCTAATAGATCATCAATTTTGTCAGAATATACACCTCAAGTCACTATAACAAACCAATCACAGGATTCATTGGATCAAATTCAAATTCAATTACAAAATTGTTCCCAATTATCATTAGGTAAGAAAAATGAAAATTAAAATTATCCTTAATTAATTATTAATCAAATCAAATTCTTTTTTTTTAAAAAAAGATATAATTCAACCTCAACCATCATCATCTTATTCACAAAATTCATATAATCGATCCCAAGATAAAATAAATAAGATTCGATCTCAATCATCATTATCTTCTCCTTCACAAAGCTCATCATCCAAATCACCATTTTCCCTCTCACGAAATCGATCTAAGGATAAAATAAATAAGATTCGATCCCAATCATCATCATCATCTCTTTCAAAACGTTCTCAGGATAAAATAGTCAATATTAAATCACAACTATCATCATTTCTCTCACAAAATGGGTCTCAAGATAAAATAGATAAGTTTCAATCTCAGTCATCATCTCTTTCACAAAATTCACAAAATTCTTCAAATCGATCTCAGGATAAAATAGACAAGATTTCACAAAATAGGTCCCAAAATAAAATATATAAGTTTCAGTCTCAATCATCACCATCTCTTCCACAAAATTTGCAAAATCGATCTCAGGATAAAATAGACATTATTAAATCACAAAATAGGTCCCAAGATAAAATATATAAGATTCAGTCTTCGTCTCTCTCACAAAATCGGTCTCAAGATAAAATATCCCCACAAAATGAGTCCCAAGATAAAATAGATACCCAATCACCATCATCTTTATCACAAACCTTACAAAACCGATCACAAGATAAAATAAATAATATTCAATTACAATCACCATCAAATGAATCTCTTTCATCATAGTGATCAAGAAATTAATTTATGGATGGACATTTAAAAAAATTTTATTCTCGGACTATCTCACGTATTGTGGGGTATATAAAAAAAATTTAAATTATTCGTTAGTTTTTTCTGTATTTTTATTATTAACTTAATAATACACCTAATATGAATTTACAAACAAAAGTATACATTTTTTTTTAAATTGATTAAAAGGTTATTTTGATAGCCTTACTAATAATACGTAATAATTGTAATGACTAATAGTAGTTTCGTACAATGATGTAATTTTAAAGTTTATTTTATTTCTCTAATATGATGTGATTAACTCTGAGTGATTTATAATTAAGAGTGATTAAAAGATTTTTCGTAAATATTTCCTCTAATTCCTCTTTCAAGAATTTTATTTTGTTCAAAGTCTGCAACTTAATAAAAATCCCTTTTAACAAAACGCGAAAAAAAAAAAATATTTTTTAACAAAATGGAAGGTGACCTTGAACGAGAAGCAGAATCATCCCATTCTCTTGTCGGGTTTAAAGAAAAATCCACAAGGTAAATAATTATTACTATATATATATATTTTTTTAAAATATCTTATAAATAAAATTTTGTGCCTATAAAGAGTTCAAGAGAAATCACCTCTTTCTCAAGATACTATTCAAGAAAGATTGCCTCTTTATGAAGGTTTGGCTCGAGAGAAATCTCCTTATAAGAGTGTTACCCAAGAGAAATCATCATCCGTTGCTCGAGGAAAATCGTCTTTTTATACTGATTATACTATCCAAGGAAAACCTGCTTATAAAGATAGCGTTCGAGAGAAAGCTACTCTTTATAAAACTACTGCTCAAAAATATGGCTATAGCTTTGTTTCCACCATAATGGAATACATTCGACCTTTTACCAAGTTATTTGGATATTTCTGGAATAATTTTGCTCCTCTTCGTTGGTTCGTTTATACTTTTTTAACTTTCTGTTCAGTTCCAACCGCTATTTTCATTGGATGGGCAGTTTTGTGCTTTGCTGGAATTATTGCATTAGCAGGTGTTGGAATCACTATTGCGGAAGGATTTTTTTTATTTCTTGGAATGTCGGTATTTTTACCTGTTGCAATTATTTTATGTATCATCGCGTTCGTTACAGTTGTATTTCTTACTTTGGCTTGGATTGGAATGAGATCTTCGGTTACGGTATATGGATATTTTAATGGGCCTTCAAATGTTGAAGTCGAAGAGGCTGAATATACTAAAAGATCCATTGATGAGAAAAACAAATTTGATTTGTGAAGAACAGAAATGGTTGGGTTCGTGACGCGTTTATTTTTTTTTCGATAATCAGTATGCACATAAAACTGCGGTGTGTTATTTTATTACAATTTTCTATTATAAGCTTGTTTAAAACTTGATGGAATTAAATTTATTAGATTGTTTCATGTAACTGCTATATTGCTTTTAATATTATATAATCAAAAATCAAAAAATCAAAAATCAAATCTCATCTTATTTTACAAATATTACTATATATTGTCCAATATTGTCTATGGAAATTTAAACGATAATAAATGATTGGCCAGCAAACGATGCATGAATATAATAGAGGTCGGGTATGTCCCAATTGGTCATTAGTTTAACGCCAAGTTTCAATGAAATTTTCGCACAAAACCGTATCACTTTATAGTTTTTTTTTAATTACCTAATAACGAAACCCTGAAAAGACATCAAGCAACGCAAATTAATGTGAGATGACAACAAATCAAAACCAACCATTTTTAATAATGAGGATGGTACCAATCAATCGAATTGAAAATCAAATTCTCGGTATTTCGGCAAAATGATTTGTCGTATTTAAAAACTTTATTAAAGAAAAGGTAAAAATTTGTTTCACAAAATTGTAACACTGCTTTTCTATTTTCTCTATTTAATTTATTTAATTTTGACTTTTTATTACTATAAAAATATTTACATGGATTTTAAGTTTTTGTGGCTAATTATTTAATAATATTTATTTGTAAATATGATTAAAACGTGTAAAAAATGTAGGTCTTATTAAAAAAAAAAATATATATTATGAAATGATCAAAATGCATAATAAATTACGTAAATTAATTATTTGGAAAAAAAGGATTATATTATTTTTTTTTTTTTTTTTTTTTTGATGTGTAACTTATGTTTGTAAAAAGATGCCATTTTCCATTTTTTCCATTTTTTTTTTTTTTTCCTCTTAAGAATTTTTAATTAATTCGCTGTGCCAGTTTCCATAGATGATTTGTTACTTTTTTCAACCAATGATGACGATATGTTGGTTTCATCTTCCGGTAAATTCCATTGAGATGATACTGTTTCTGTTTGACCACTTTTTGTTGTAACAGTATTCGAAGCCATCTGATCTGTTCTAAATGTACTCGAAGCAATTTCCGGATTTTCTTTTTTTAACCACCAACCCTCATTAGAAATATATCTAGCAGCATTAAGTACTCCACCTATTGATAGAGAACTGAAACATACTACATATACCCACATTGAACTAATTAATAGAATAAAGAGTTTAGTAAGTATGTTCGAAATATGTCGTAGTATGAAGAAAAAAAAGAAACAAAATTAAAGAATAAACGTACGTTTGTTGTTGAGTATCAATGAGAACATATACCATGACAGGTGTCCATTGTAAAATGTAAATGAATAAATATCCAACCTAAAAAAAAAAAATATTAAAATTAATAAAATAAAATAAAAAAAAAATGATGAAATAAAATAAAATAAAGAAACTTACAATTTTTTTATATGCTGGTAAAAACAAATTATTTTCGTTATTAGCATGATTATTATTGTCGTTCCTTGATCTTACTACATTAATTGCATATGATATAGCAATATAACAAAATATTGATATTGTTAAAGTAGCAATATCAACATAAAGTAAAGTTAAAGGAATGAATGATGAAGTTCTACTCGAATAACACCAATATTGGTCGCTTCCAAAATGTGACCATGCCTTTAAATATACGTAAAATTTATTAGTATTTTTATATATATATATTTTTAAAAAACTTGAGAAAATATTTAATGAACATACCGGTACACTTATTAAAGCAGGAAAAACGATGGGTAATAAAAATAACTTGTAATCCATTATTCCTAATTCATAATACATTGTCTTGCATACTCTGAAATAGCTAAGAACTGCTAAACACCCAACTAGAATCATATTGCTAAGAGAACTATAAAAGAATACAAGCGAAACTATTTTACACGAGTGGTCTGGCCAGGGTTTCATGTTTGCTGTAATATAATAAAATAAAATTTTTTTAATTCAAAAGATTATTACAAAAAAGATATATAAATAAAAATTTGATAAAGATATTTACCTAATGGATAATACTTTATAATTGTAAAAATAAAAAGAAAGAAAGGAAGGAAGGAAGAGAAAATAAGTTAATAATTAAATTCATTAATCGAATGATTTTTTTTTTTTTGAAAAAAAATAATATACTTACCAAATTTACCGTCAAGGCAACATATATGATTAAATCTTTAAATAGAAACGAAAATATGAATTTAGAAAAGCTTCTCGTTTTTACTCAGAAAAAAAAAAAAATATATATATATATATATATATATATTTATTTATTTACCCGATAATGCCATATAAAATGGCAATTTATGCGTCATGTTTAACGAAAAATCGACTCGTTTCCACCTTATGAAGGTGCGAAGTATAACATAAAGCGTTGATAAACTTCCAATTTGTAAAATGATTAAAATTATAATATACATAGAATAAATTTCGAAGACACTGTGATCTTTTTTGAATTTGCCAAATGCAGCATTTCCTTCACTAAGCTTTTCATCTCTGGACTCTAAATTAGTAGGATAAGCACTATTGCAATTTAATAATGTAAATATTAATATTAAATAAATTAGAGCCCTTGAAGGAAATAATTTCTTTGAATATAAAACTGAGAGTGACTTCATTAATAATGATGGTTTTTTTTTGTGAATGATTTTAATTTATGTAAAGATATCCTATGAAAAGTTGAAAAATATTAAAAGTATTTTGTTTAATCATGGAAATCTAAAAGGTAATCGATGGATGACGGAGATATATGTTAAGGGAAAGACAGGGTGAGAACGAAAAAAATATGAAACAAAAATACGGTCTATTTTATTTGATACTAACCACAAGGGCCTATTTATAAAGAACAAATATTCTTATAATAGGAAAAAATAAATCAAACTTTCTTTTACAAAAAAATTGATATCCAATCAACAATTATATTGTTTTTTTTGTATCTCTCATGCGCATGCTATGTGTTCCCGTGTAACTTAAATTATAAAGTACAACTCTACGGAATAACTTTAAAATAAGCAATTAGGATTATTTTTTAATTCAAATGACCTCATCCAATCATTGAACTGATTTTGAAATTTTCAACTGTTTATTGGTCAAAACTTAACTGATTTTTTAATACATGCATATTCCCGTCTGAAGTGGTTTAGCTTCAAGTCACGTTAAAAAATCTTACTTTAGTGATGAGATTTAAGTGAAAATGTTCACGTTTATCGGAAAATTTGAAATTTGACATCGGATGAAACATGGTACATTTCGACATAGATTTTCTACTGTAAAACATAAACAAAATGAAAAATAAGTAAATAAAAATGATATTAAATACATTGTATTGGAACATCGTCATATCGTAAATTCCGTTAACCCTGCATATGTTGCACTAATCTTTAAATTTTCAATTGTTGCATTGTGTATTTAATACAATAATTCAATTGATTGAAATTTTCATTATCCAATAATAATTGCAGTTTTGTTGTTTTTTAATCCATCACGTGGTATCACCTTACATTGAACTTCAAGGTTTATTACGAAATAAATCAATAATTAGTAAACATAAATAAATACGAGAAACTTTCTAAAAATTTAGAAATGTTAGACGTAAATAAACGCAGACTGGTTAATAAAAGAGAACTTGAATTAATAATAATACATGAATAATTATTCAGTGCAAACAATAATTAAGAAAACGAATAATAATTGTTCATCATTTAAAAAGTAATTAATTTTAATGGACATCAATAATGACGGTTATAAATTTTATTTCGGTCATTTAAATATAATTGTATGCTCAGAAATGGACATTAATAATGACGGTTATAAATTTTGTTTCGGACATTTAAATATAATTGTATGCTCAGAAATTATATAGCATTACTTTTATCAAAAATGTTTACTATTAACTGTTTATATGTTATGCTACTACAATATTTAATTTGTAGTGTCATGTTACCAAAAGACTTAGAACATCATATCGTTTAATAATGACGGTCATAAATTTTGAAGTTTTGTATTTCATATAATTGTGTGTGCACAGGAATTGTTTATTGTTAACTGTTTATATGTTATGCTACCAGCTGCTACTATATAAGTTGTAATGAAAAGGATTATGGAATCTGAGTATCATAGGTATCATATCGTTGGATATTGACGGTTATAAAATTTTGAATTGTAGTATTACTGTTATTTTGTTATATTTACTGTTAATTTTTATGTTTATTTTCTATGTTATGCTAACCAACTGCTACGTTAAGTTGTAATGACATATTATCAAAAGTATTATGGA
This sequence comes from Rhizophagus irregularis, assembly GCF_026210795.1. NCBI lineage: Eukaryota > Fungi > Glomeromycota > Glomeromycetes > Glomerales > Glomeraceae > Rhizophagus > Rhizophagus irregularis. The sequence continues at coordinate 4,670,476 of NC_089442.1, read as the reverse complement.
AGCTGGATATCGTCCCTATAAAAAAAGTTTGTGCTAAATTTGTGCCAAATGGGTTTATCATACAATACTTGTTTAGAATTTGGTCGAATTTTATATTATTTTTTAGTACAAATTTCGAATAAATGTTGTATGATTAGCCCGTTTGGCACAAATTTAGCACAAACCTTTTTATAGGGCGTTGGATACGTTGGATAATGGCGGTTATAAATTTTGAATTGTAGTATTACCGTTATTTTGTTATATTTACTGTTAATTTTATGTTTGTTTTTATGCTACCAACCGCTACGATGTTACAATGATACAATGAATAAAAATAAATTACCGTAATTTATGGAATTTATCAGTAACTTACGGTAAATTGTAAATTACCAATGGTAAACTTACCATGCGTGTCATATGATCTGAGTTATGAATTCACCTATCATATTACATCCTTCGGCTTTTTGCCGAAGTCTATTTCACCGAAACGCATTTCGCCGAAGACATTTTCATCGAAGGGATTTCGCCGAAAATTTCAAATCATATCTGATATGCCAAAATATCCATATTGACATTTACGAAAATTTTGTTACTAAAAAGATTTATAATTTAATATTAATAAAAAATTGGGTACAGTTCACCCTCTCTATAGCGAATTTTTATATAGTGAATAACTTGCTATAATGAAGAAAAATTCAGGTACAGATTTTTTTTATATAATAAAATGACCCTCAGTATAGTGAATTTTTCACTATACCGAATTTTAATCTCCAGCCCATGGGATTCACTATAGTGAGAGTGAACTTTATTAAATTAAATTTTTAATCAATCGCTGACATTTTCGGCGGAATTTCCTATTCAGTGAAGTAGATTTCGGTGAAATGGATGATTCGGAGAGAAGGATTAGGCAAATGTCTATTCAGCGTAAATTCCATGTCCCTTCAGCGAAACATATTTTCGATGAGATAGATGGCTTCGGCGAAAAGTCCTCTGGCGAAATGGACTTAGGCGAAACGTACCGTAACCCCTTAAATGATGAATTATGCCAAAACGGTCATATTTCCATTAATACCTTCGTATGACGCTTAAATAAATTATAAAATTAAACAATACCGAATCTTTCAGTGACTGCATCGATAGATGAAGGAAAAATATGGACATGCTTATAATCAGGTAAATAGATAAACTGTACTGTACGGTCAGCTAAACTGTACTGTACGAAAATATTTTAACTCATTGTATACTTTTCAAATTTTTTTTATTTATCGTACAATAAAATCTGATTGGTGAATTCTCACTTCGTACAGTACAGTTTAGCTGACCGTACAGTACAGTTTATATGTATACTCGTTGTTCATGTGTAATAAATGTAAAAAAGCACCATTTGTTTAATTTTCGTTTTTTTGTAATAAGATATAAATCGGACAAAATGGTGCTTTTTTGACATTTATTACACATGAACAACAAATTTAACACATTTCGTTTTTATAGGGGTTTGTCTTTCCATTGTGACATCAAGAAATTTTTTCACTTAAATCCACATGGAAATATGGAATAGTTCCAAATACCCTGTGACAAAACGCATGATAAGTACAGAGGACGATCAAAATTATGTGTTTTGCCAAAATTATGCAGATCATTTTACATGCTTGATATAAATAATTTGTAATATAATCATAATAAACAAAATTTTCTTGTTCTAGAAATTACCGCATAAATTTATTTTAATTTTTGTCATAAAACTTAAAAATGGCGTAACTTGATCAATATCATTCTAACAAACATGAATTTACTACCATTCGAATCGTCTCAATGAGACGAACTCAATAAGCTAAAATTCATGAAAATCCAATCACTGGGTCATAAAATATTATAGATAATTCTAAATATTTAAAGCATAATTGTGTGTCAAATACCGTAATATCGTGGGCCACAGTACCCGATATCTTGCAAATTTTGGGGGTTTGGCCCTGTACCCTTATTACGTGAATTTTTACTATTAATAGAGGGTGTTTAAAACTTATAAAATAATTAGGGTATTGTTACACGTCACATCTAAAATATTTGTTGGATTATTTAAATAATAAAATCAACGAAGAATGTGACTTCTTTTTTGAGGGGTACTATACATAGGGAAGTACTATGGTCGTGATATACGATATTAATCCTACAAGCGTCTTAATGAGACGAATCCAATGAACATAAAATCATGAAAATTCAATCACTGAATATTGGAATATTCTTTAATATATGATTTAAAATTGAATTTCGCAAACTTTGCAAACTCATGTAAAATTATGCTCCTAATTTCATATACTGTATTAGGCCAGGCAAAAAAAATTTTTAGATTCTCGTGACATAAAATTTTAAAAATGACCCGGCCTGCCGGCATTTTTTTTTATATATGTAAAAATTTTTTACGCACATTAGCCAAAAACTTAAAATCACGTGATAAAAATTTTTTACTATAAAAAAAAATTTACATTTTTCGAAAAACTGACCCGGCCGGGTCACGAGAATCTAAATTTTTTTTTTTGCCCGGCCTAATGTTAAATTATCACATCGGTATTATGTATACACTGATGGATTTTTTTTGTAAATACTCCACCGGTATAAAAAAAGTATAAAAAAGTATAAAATCCATCGGTGTATATGTCATACACAATGAGATAAGACTGTTATTCCATGAGTACCTAATAAATACTTCATATACTGAGCTCTCCCTTCGGAGCATCGGTAAATATTTCAGTTATTCTTTGGTATCAATGGAATAACAAGTATTTAATTACATTATGTTCACATGTCTTATTGAATTTCTTGATAAAAGTGTTTGAAAAGTATATTAAAAATAATTATCGTGCTCCGTATATTAAATATAATGATTATTTATAAAAATCAAAAATAAGCTATAATTAAACTATAATTAAGCTAACAATAGGTCAATCTTTTTCATTGGTTAATAATTGTGATATTTATCAACGCAAAGCACAATATCATAATTTAGTAAAAAATATTCCTCCAGAATACTATGATATAGATTAATTACAATTGAAGCAGTTATGTGGCAAATGAAATGAAATTTAATAATAAATTTTTTATTCTATTCAATAACTAAAGATGTAATGAATGTATTCTAACTTAAATTTTAATTAATATATATATAAATTTTTCACTTTGAAGAATGTCCGCATAATTTTGACCCTTTATATTTTAGGAGTAGATCCACAAAAATGAATTCCACATATTTCTGAACTAATCTAATGGACCGATCTACTTCGTGATGAATAAATAATAAAATGGCGATCCGCATATGATCAATAGAAATTGGTTGTTGAACAAAGTCTTTTTTTCCTTTATAGATGAATCGCTTGAAATTTTTGTTGAGAATACTAATCAATTTTCGTCTAATTCACTTGAAAATTTATAGAAAATATTATAAAATTAGATCTTTTTTAACCAAATATTTAATATAATTTTTATAAAATTCAAAATCTAATAAATCCACCTAGAAATAGAAATAAATTATAAAACATATGAAATCTCTATTCCCCAATATATAAGTCTACAAAATCATTTGAAATTTTAATCAAAAATACTATGGGATTAGGTCTTTATTACTCTCAACTCTCAAGTATTTAATTTCAATGTTATAAAGTTTAAAATTTTAATCGAAATCTCTAAATATCGCCAATTAGCTAAAATTTTGTTAAATTTTGGCAATATTTCTTAATAAATTTACGTCACTTTTTTTTTGTCTCATAAAAATGTTAGCTAGAAGTCTTGGAATTTATATATATATACTTTTGGACATATACTAATATATTCTTCAAAAAAAAAAAATTGTAAAAATGATTTTATTTTTGCTTTAATAACTTCAAAAAATGGCGAACCCCACGTAAATTTCCTATTTTTTGCGACTTTTTTTAAAAATTTCCTCTGTAAAAATCAATTTAAATATACTGCGCCGCCTCCGAATATATTTACTTTGTTTTACTTTAAATTATTAAGTAAAAAACGTGATTTCAATTAGTCTATTGTTTCTATTATTCATATTCGGACTAGCAACCAATTCTTTTCTAAATCAAGCAATTTATTATCTTTTTAAGGATACAAGTTAAATCCCATCCAATAACTGAGTTATAGTTACGGTCATTAGAAATACTGCGGTTTACAATAGGAATTAAAACCTGATCGATCATTGATGTCATAAAATATCGGTCATTAAAATCCCACATATTCCTAATAACTGAACAATATAAACAATGGAGTAAATTTTTCTATAATGAGATTTATTATGCTTTATAACGATATCGTTAGGGGATGGCCAGAAATTACGTCATTTCCAGACCATAATGATGTTACATTTTCCATTTTTAGTCATTTGTAGTTAATATAATTCTGCCCAGAATTATGATTTAATTTTGCATTTTTTGATGACATAGAGAGGGGTTTAAATTTAAATTACGTCATTTCTGGCCATCCCTTATTATAATAATATGTAGATATCATTATAATGAGCGGCACTGGTATGTAATTATCTTACTGAGTTTGATATTGCTCAATTTTGCCAATCTTGCATTATGATTGGTTGAATTTAGCTATACGCAGTTTAAATCATTGTAAATAAAAAAATTTTTAAATAATTTGAATTGTTGTCAAATTTTATATTTGCGAGCCTAGACCAAGTTCTTTCGGACTTATATCCGGAATTTATTTCGGATATTTGAACAATAATAAACTCAGGTGAAACGAGATGACGAGATGAAACGAATTCCCCCTTTGTTTCGCATTTGTATTCAGATCTGAATATCCGAATTAGATAAACTAAATTTTCTGTAAATCAAAGATTTAAATACTCAATTCAACTATTTTTTAATGGATTTTTTTGTAAAAAAAGAAAAAAAAATGAGAAATAAAGCTTTCGGCTTTTTACCGACTGTTGTATGTTATACAAGTAGCTTTGAACTCCGTGCCAAGTAGTTCTAATCAAAACTATATATGTAATTTCGACCAGTACTATACATTTTATTTTTGAATCGAATTGTTCTAAAAAAAAAAAGTCCACACATTTACGTTAACTTCCTATTCTACGGCGGCATACTTTCGGCTCTTTACCGACTGTGACATGTTATACAAGTAGCTTTGAACTCCGTGCCAAGTAGTTCTAATCAAAACTATATATGTAATTTCGACCAGTACTATACATTTTATTTTTGAATCGAATTGTTCCAAAAAAAAAAGTCCACACATTTACGTTAACTTCCTATTCTACGGCGGCATACTTTCGGCTCTTTACCGACTGTGACATGTTATACTATAATTTCGACCAGTACTATGCATTTTATTTTTGAATTCGAATTGTTCTAGAAAAAAATGTTCATTGTTAGGTTTAGCTTTCTATTATACTGCGGCACAAGAAATAAAGCTTTCGGCACTTTACCGACTGTGATATGTTATACAGTAGTTTTGACCAGCACTGTGCATTTTATTTTTGAATTCGAATTGTTCTATAAAAAAAAAAAAGCTCATTGTTAAGTTTTCACATTTACGTTAGCTTCCTATTCTACTGCGGTATAAGAAATAAAGCTTTCGGCACTTTACCGACTGTGATATGTTATACAGTAGTTTTGACCAGTACTATGCATTTTATTTTTGAATTCGAGTTCTAAAAAAAAAAAGTCCATTGTTAGGTTTTCACATTTACGTTAGCTTCCTATTCTACTGCGGTTTATAATAACTCTTGTGTGACAACAATCTGTCTACTGCGGCTTATAATAACTCGATTGGATTAATTTTAATGGTACCCAGCTGACGTAAATGATATTACTTAAACCACTTAACTGATCAACGATTTTGCAACATTCGGATCAATGATCCGAATAGCCGTGAATCTATAAAAGAAGAAACAAAAGAAAGACAATATGATACGAGGTTGAATTTCATTCGATGATATATTGCTAGTGTGATACTTAAATCCAAATTTGATCCGATTCAAGCCGCTTTCCCTCGCCACTTCCACAGAGAATATGTGGCTGGTAAGGTGATCACCATCAGTGATTGGTGCAAACTGATTATGCATGGGGCTTTTCTAGAAGCACGAACGCGGAAGGCGCGTTGTTTCTTTTTAATCTTATTAATATCACTTTTCTTTTACATCATAACATTAAATGTCATTTTAAGTTACAATGAATTGCACCAAAATATCTAATAAAAAGAAATCATAATAGTAAAAAAAAAACATTCAAAATAATTGTATTCTTTTTTCTTTAAAAAAAAACCAAAAAGATTCATGAAAAATTTTCTTTGAATTAGGATTGGTTCTTTTAATCGGATTTTAAGTCTCCTTCTGAATCAATAAATTACATCTATTTTTTTTTTCATTTTTCTCTTTATTTAGTTACAAATCATTGATATTTCTTTCAAAGTCCTATGATCTATACATGGATAAAAATTGTCTTTTCTATATTACAAGACGAAACTATAAAATTATTTATTATATTTTATTTACGCGTAAACAAAGACGCCAATAAATGGCAAGAGATTGGGGAAATCATTTAAAAGTAATTAAAGTTAAATTAAGTTATTACATTTTTTCAAGATCATGATTTTTTTTCTTAAAAAAAAAACAAAGTGATATTATAAAATATATATGTTCAATGTATATGCATAAAAATTATATGTAATAAATAAAAATAATACATTTTGTATAATGTATATAAAAAAAAAATTTTTTTTTTATAATAATAAATAAATTTATACACATAATAATAAATAATTTTATATTACAAATTCTTATCGAATTCTTTCGAATTCTTTTTTTAAGAAACAGCCGTGTGATACTAAAAATAATAATGTAACGATGTGTCACTTTACACAAGAATATATTTAATACATTTGAAAGAAAATTCATTTATAAATAATTAGAAAAACAGGTTTTTTTATTCATAAGTCATGTGATTTGAGCGTCCTTTGTAGATGTTTACAGTCATCAATAAAAATCCAAAAAAGGATTCTAAAAAAAAATTTTATGTACAAGATGTACAAGAAAGATTAAATTATTTCTTGGACCTACTTTGTAAATTAACTAAAAAAATATATTCAATGAAATGTATAAGTTTTTTTTTTTTTCGTGGTCATACAGTTAGGATATTCCTATTAGATTCCTATTGGTTGGTCAATATCATTCCAAAATTGGATCATCATTTTTATATTTTTGTTATATATGCTACTACGCCCTCTTTTAAATTTTTTCCTAAATAATAAATTGAAAAAACGTAAGAATTAAAAACATGGAAAAAAAAACTCTTTATTTCTTTATAATATTACTTTAAACTTTTTTTTTAAGTTTCATGTGTTTAATGTGCAGAAATATTTACAAGAAACAATCTTATTATTATTATTATAATCAGTCATATAACGATAGCGCGATCTACTTAAATAATGTTTTTACCCCCTAAATTGTATCAAATTGATTAAATAGGAATTTGAAAGTTATATTTGAACTCTTCTTATTTCTTATTTTTCTTCATGTATAAACTAAAAGTCGGTTATGAATTATTATATCCTTTCATTATCATTTAGTATCACCGAAGACCGAACCAGTAACTGAACCAGAACCGGTTATAAGATTACGACATATTATAAATAATATAACTTTATAAATAATCGGAAAGTTATAACCGTTGGCTATGTTAAAAAAGTCACGATCAAAATGTTTCGGAATTTAAGATCTACACATTACATATTTACATACAATTATGTGTAAGTTTTTTTTTTTTTTTTTCGTGAAAGTTTTTATATATAAGTAAATTATATAATAATTTTCTATCCACCTTTGGATAACAAGGTCAATATAAAATTCCCTCATTTTAAAGTACTCATATCACGTGGAAAATTTAAGTGGCTGATGAATCTATAATTGGTAGTGAAAAGAAGAGGTGTGAAAGACTTTAACAATATTTTTAGAATATGTTTCTTCTTCATTGTTTATATATTTATATGAGCTACTTGTTTATATTTATATGACCGACATCATATCTTACCATAATTGTTCTAAACACTTTTTTAACAAACATTTCCGTCGGAGATTAAAGATTTAATATTAAAAAATTTAATATAAAAGAGCCCTCAACTTTTTATCAATTTTTCATCAATTTAATAATTATTTTTTTTTTAAAAAAAAGAAAAAAAAAGAAAAAAAAAACTATAAACAAAAAAAAATGCCACAACAAGCATCTTTCCAAACACTCGTACGTGAACGGCCCAAAGTATCTATCTCATCACCTCGTATGTTGATGTTGAACCCAAACCATTTCTTACCGAGAAGATCTGGACGTAGCAAAACTTCTAATGCATTTATGATATATCGTAAGGTATATAATAAAGTGCTCATGATAAATGGATTACCATCAAAAATGACAGAAGTATCGCGTTGGGCATCAGAGGCTTGGAAATTTGAAAAGGAGGAATTAAAGAACGAATATCGCGATTTTGCAAAGAGAGTGAAAGAGGTTTATCGTGAAAGATCACAAATATTGGAAGGTCCGCGTACAATTTTACCAATTCGACCAGATATTCAAAACCTATCAGTACCAATTAGAGAACAGCCAAATAATTTTATCGTGGAGGAATCTGTTCAACTATTACCAGAATTTTTTCTTCAATATCCTTACAATCTTGAACCTATCTGTCCTTCAATTAGGCACGATATATGCGATATCTTTCTGCCTCAAATTCAAAATCCTCAATTTGATGATATTGAAATTAACAACTTTTTAATGCAAGAATTCCATTGGACTCCTACTCCAATTTATGAAGATGAGGATTTGAATATGAATTTCTTTCATGACGATTTCTATTAAGCTTTTACTTTTAAATTTAGATAATTTGTAATTATATATAAGATTTTTTTTATTTATTTAATATATAGCCAATAATTAAATTATAGAATCAAATGAATCAAATCAATCTTTACTATTTTTTTTTCTATTTTTTTTTTTAATTAAAAAAACAAATTTATTTTTTATTATTATGTTAAAAAATCTAAAAAAATTTATAAAAAAATCAACAAAAAAAATCAAAAAATTTTAAGCATAAGTAACTTTTTCTGTGTTCTATGAAAAAATTTTTAAAAATTATAAAAAATACAAAGAAAGATTTGTTTATTTGATAAACGTTAAGATAAACTTTTTTTTTGATTTCTTTATAGGGAAATCATTTATGTTTATATCATTTATGCACATAAGTTACTTAAGGGTTAAATGTAATTAAGAACAAATAAACGTTATGGTTTTTTTTCCTACTGAAATTGAATATCTTGTGTAATTGTGTAATCCGGAATTAAATCTCCATAAATCTCACGTGATATTATTAAATCATAAATATAAAAAACCTATGATATATAACGAAACACTAGAACGAAAAAGAAGCGGAAAATAGAAAACTAAACCAAAAAGAACTCCGCGCCACAATAGTAAAATTTTGTTTTGTTATCCATTTCAAGGAAGACTGTACACCAGATCATCATAAGTGATAATTCATCATACATATCATCATTATCATGAAAGAAGGAACGTAACGTACCCTAAGTATATAAACCGTTAAATAATGAAAGATTTTTGGTTAAATTTATCCTGCATAATAGACAGAATGACATAATAGATTCTCGAAGACGAGATGAATTTTCCACCCAGAATCTATGTATAAAAATAGAATTATTTTTATCATTATATATATATATATATATATATATATATGTATATTTAGATATATTTTTTTAAAAAAAAGAAAAACAATATTTCATAGATATACTAGAATATCAGGATCATTTTTGAAGGTTATGGTTCCTGCAAATTTTCCATTGTATGTAAATGTCCATTTATACCAAAAATAGTATAGTTAATTAAAAAAAAACCGAAGAAAGAAATTTCCATGGATATACTAGGATATCAGAATCATTTATCATTTTTTGAAAGTCGTGGCTGTTCTTTTCTCACTTTATTTTTTCTTACAAATTTCATATCATTCAGTTGTATGTAAATGTCCATTTATACCAAAAAATGGGTCGTCTAAAGCCCGGGTCCGATCACGTGACTTTTAAAATTATTTATTTATTTTTTACAAATAAAACTTTTTCGCCAAAATATAAAACTTTCAAGTTACATATGGTGCGTGTATTTTAACCTGCTGTGCAAGTTTACTTAATGCACAACATGGGGTTTTGAATACCGGTTTTGACATTTGACTTTTTTCATTTTGTCGTCCATTTTTGGAGCATCCTTAACTTATGTACGATATTAACGTACACACTGGCCGGAGTTTAACGCTATCACGTGAAAGTGCATAACCCCAAACTCTGTTAATGTCAGTGTTCGGCAAATGACCAAATGATTCTGACAAATGACATTTCACTTTCAATGCTTCAAATGCTCAAATGACAAATGACCTTGGTCATTTGAATGTAATTTTGGCCGGCATTATAATTTTTGCCTACACTACATTCACTATTTTTTAATTATAGTCGCATGATTATTTATGTGATAAATATTAGCCAATCAAAATCAAATGATTGAAATGACTAAATGACAAATGATTATGAATAATGACAAATGATTTCATAAATCATTCAAAAGGTCAAATGACCAGGTCAGAACACTGGACTTAATGTACAATGGGGGTGTACGATATTAATGTACGAACTGGCCCGAGTTTAGGAGTTATGCACTTGCACGTTATAGCGTTAACGTTAACTCCGGTCGGTTCGTACATTAATATCGTACACCCTCACTGTACATTAAGGAACCCGTATTCATCCATATGTTTTTCCTTGACAGTTAAGCAAACTTTTAGAGCAGGCCAAGAGGCCAAGATACACTTATTCTATGACTTTCATATTTTAGTTCATAAAAAAATAAATGTGAAGTCACATGATTGAACCGGCTTTTTGCCGACACCCCAAAAATGGTATCATTATATTCTAAATTAATATTTTTTAAAAAAAACGAAGAAAAAAAAATATTTCATGGATATACTATGATACCGAGATCATTCTTTGAAAGTTATGGCTGTTCTTTTCTCATATTTTTTTTTTTCCTGCAAATTTTCATATATGTAAATGTCCACTTATACAAAAATGATATAATTATACTCTAAATTAAGAATTTTTTTTTTTTTAAAAAAAAATGGATATTTCATGGATATACTAGGATATTAGGATCATTTTATCATTTTTTTGAAAGTTATGGCTATAATTTTTTTTTTCCTGCAAATTTTTATAGAAAGTAGTTGTATGTAAAATGTCCACTTATACCAAAAATGATATAATTATAAAAAAAAAACCGGGATATTTCATGGATATACTAAGATACCAAAGATCCATTTTATCATTATTTGAAAGTTATGGCTCAAAAATTTCCATAGCAAGTGATTGTGTAATATCATTATACCAAAAATGATATAATTATACTCTAAATTAAGAGATAGTGTACACTAATTGGATGAAAGATCTTTTTGAAGTTCGGTCATTGCGGTAAATAGTAGATCCTCCAAATAATCAAACTCGCATAGTCCTAATCGACAGAACAATAACATCACTTATAGTTTATATTTGATATATACTTGTATATTACTTTTTAAAATATTTATTTTTCTTTTGAAATCATTTCATAAAAGCCTTTTACATTGTATTATACATTTTATTTTTCACAACTAAATTGGAATAGCCAAGTATCGGTCATCGGTCTCGGATGACGTTATGGAGTCTCGGATATGCATTCTTGACCAGATTTACATGATTTATTAACTAATTTTATACCTTTTTTTGCCCCCAAATTTTTTGAAGCCATTTTGGGCTAATAATTTCGGCCGGATTTTCATATGAAACATGATCATAGTTACACAGCCCGGTATCCACTAGACGTTAAATATACTTGAAAGATGGTTAATTGAGTATAACAAAGTGTTTATGAAACACTTGTAATTATTATTTTGATTATATTTTGTTTCGTATTTTCGGCCGCCAAATACTTTATTACTATATTATAATTACAATGCATTTCATAAATTTCTTTATCTTTTTTTATCTCTTATTTTCCTTATTATATTTTTTCTCTATCGAAAGTTCTTGAATTTTTTTTTTTGTTATAAATAAATGATATTTTGAACTTGAATCTTTTTTACTTTTGAAAATTTGAATTTTTTACATTTATCAAAGTTTTAAATTTATCAAGTTTTTTTTACATTCTTCAAAGTAAACTTTATAATAACATTTTATTTTCACGGGATAAAAAAAAAAATTTACAAAAATGATTTCTAAAAAGTTAAGAATTTTGATGCTAATGGGAATATTCATTATTCAAGTTATTGTTGTAAAATCACAAACCTATTCAGTGAATCCAATTTTGCCCTCGGGAAACCCAAATCCAACGGATGGACCAATTTCACTTACAAATCATGTTATTAAAGTTGGTTATATGGAAACTGGATTTAGTAGAAATAATTTCACTGCTAGTAAAGGCAATGTATTATGGTGGATGTGGACAGGTAAAGGTTTACATTCTGTAGTAGAATCAACTCTTGAAAATCCATGTCAAAGTAAAGTAGGAGGTAAGTAATAAAAAAAATTATGTTTATAAAAAAAAATTATGATTATGATTATAAAATATATTAATTAAATTTCAATTAAATTTAATAGGTTTTAATCTTGGACAACATACTGAACCATATAATATTACTATGGCCGTACCTGAAGATAGAACATATGTTTTCTTTTCTGATGTAGCTGACGAGTAAGTAATAAAAATTAATTATTATTATTATTTATTATATATATATATAATGTTACTTATTTATATTATTTTACTTTTTTTTCATTAAAAAAGTTGTAAGAAAGGAATGTATGGTGGAATAAATCTTCCTCAAGATTATACTTGGCCAAAAGATTTATCTCAACCTCCACAACAAATTGTTACAACACCTTTAGGTCCAACACCAACAGCTACCGTTTCAGGTTCAATGTCAATCGCAGCAGCAGATGCTGAAAGTACTAGTAAATCTGTATCTAATTCATCTTCAACTTATTATTTAAAAGAATCTAGTTTTGGTATAATTGTCGGAAGCTTGGTTTTAATAATTTCAATTTTAATATTGTAACTAACTATTTAGTTATATGTACATTTTTTTTATTTTATTTATTATATTATTATTAAAATCATTAAAATACATTTATTATTATTATTAATCATAATATAGAGGTATACAAAAAAAAAAAAATTCAACCATATGTTATTATTATTTGCTGGACAAAAAAAAGGAAAATAATAAAAAAAAATTTTAATTATGTAATCTGTAAAGTGAATTTATAGTGGTCATATTGTGTCCGTTATATTTTAAATGCACCCCCTTTTTCACTCCCCCTTTTTTTTAAAAAATAACAGTATTACAGTAAATAAGGAAATGTGGCACTTATTGGTAACTTTTGGCAACTTATATAGTAAAAATCACTGATTTTTAATAGATTCGGGACCTTTACATCCGAATAACCGGATATTATATATCAAATATGGTAACATCGTAGTTTCACAATACCGGTTCCTTAAAATATATATATTATCAAATATGGTGCATCGTCAGTTTCACAATAATGGGTTTCTTATGAACGTTCCAAAATATCAAAATATTAAAAGAACCATGTGGACATGTGGACAATGTTTCTTAACCTAACTATTGTTTACCCCATGAAATACCCGAGTTATTGTGAAACACAAATATATATATATTTTACACGTATATACACGTATTTACATGAATAAAAAAGCGCAGATCGGGGGACCATTAAATTTATGGTTTGTCTTACTAAAATTAGAAATGGGCGCAAATTCTTTTTTTTCGCGTTATCGTTTAAAAGAGAAAAAACAAATGAATTGAAAAGTATAAATACCCATTAGATATTTAGAGTTTTGTGTAACGTATAAAGTTTAATCAGTTTAATGTTCAGTTGACTTTTAAAAGAAAAGACAACCAAAAATCGATAATACTTTTCGTGATAGATACAGTATATCAGAAAAAAAAATAAAAACGATCGAATTTGAATAAAATCTTGTTTTTCAAGAAACGACATCATTAAAGATTGTCTTGATTTAACACAAGGGAGAAATGATTGATTTTAAATCTAAAAAAAAAAAAAAGAAAAAAAAAATTGAAAGAGTTAATAACGTAATAAATAAGATTTTAATCATTTTTAATCATTTTTAAAGTGCATACGTAATTGACTTTTATCGTTGTAAAAAAAAAGAACTTAAATTCGAAATGAGACGTAATCTCTATTTGGTGACGATAAATACGAAAGTGTAGGCCCCGAAACGTTAAAAAAATGCATTTTTTTATTACGATATTTAAGAAATTCTTTATAAAGATTTCTTATTTGACGAATTTTTATAAAGCTTAATTAATTATCATAATTTGGAGAATTCCCCAGCATAAACGGAAAACGTCAAATCTTTTCAACGTTCGCAAAGAAAAAAGAAATGGGAGCGAAGATAAGATCCTTTTATACTTAAATTTTATGAAAGAAGAATTTTTCTAACTAGATTTGGAAAGATGTAGAACACTTAAAATTTTTGCAAAAAAAAATCTAGATGCATTAAAAGCCTTTCAACACTCCATGCATGTTTCCATGTTTCTTCGGATTTAAGTTAGGTGCTCCCGTGTACTGATAAACCAGATTCAGGTTTTAATTTATCCAGATGAGGTTTTCTTATTGTTATTCTCTCATTTAGGGAATATTATTCTAAAAACGAATCCCTTGGCCAGATAATAATTACTAATTCGTTATTCTTAAGTTTGATTGGTCTTTTACATATTTTAATATTTGTAAACCGAATTTTTGGAAAATAGAAACATTTCAACCATTTCATAGTACAACCGGAAAATTATCACCAATTTGTGTAAAAATGAAATAAAAATATATTTTTTAAATAAGAAAAAATGGAAAAAAGGTCCAATCTTTATTAAGTCATTTTTTATATCAATCTGCATCAATTCAATCATAATCATATTGTACTTCTTTACCCCGCATAAGTATTTTGTTACTTATTAACGTCATTGTTTAATTCGTGATATAATTTTTGTTAAAAGTTTATCATACAAATAAAAATATTATTGTATTTCAAAATTCCTTTTTAAAATTGTAACTTTTATTAGTTTTTTTTGAAATCGAAGAAAAAAACTTATATTTTTGATGCGGATTTTTGGTTGATTAAAATTAATTACAATCTAAACTTAATTTTAACCTTATGACATACATTTTCTTAACAAATTGTAATTACAAAAATACATACATACATAATTTTTACATAATTTGAAAGGAAAGAAATTTCTTATATAAATAAAAATCTTAATTAAGTCTTATACTCTTATATGCTTTATAAAAATTGTCGTTTTTTTTTTTTTTTTAAAAAAAATAATGTTGATAATTCGATATATTCGTTTTAAAATAATGTATAATAATGTTTGATATTATTAGTTTTAAAGAAAATAATGTTCGATATATTTCGATATATTCGGTTTAAAAAATGTTCGATATATTTCATTTTTAAAAAAAAATGTTCAATATGTTCGATTTTGAAAACAAAAAAATGTTCGATGTTCGATTTAAAATGTTCATTCATTCATTGATCGATTTTTATACCGTTCGACTTTATTGTTCTACTTTTATTGTTCGTCTTTTATTGTTCGTCTTTAATCCATCCAGTAATTATTTTTCCTTCTTTTTGATCTTTACCGACTACGAAAATATCTTTTGTTCCAAATTTATATTCGACATAAAATGCTACACATTCAATTCGAGGCATTTCTTTAACTTTAACTTGAACCCAAGTTTGTTTCATGGGTGATAAAATTTTCATATGACCCCATGTAAGAATTTCTTCATTAATTTGCATCATTTCAATACCTCCTAAAATTCCTATGTTTTTTCGTATCGGAAATATCGCTGCACCACATCTTTTAGATGGATTTACCCCACTTGTAGAAATACAATTTTTTGGTAATAATAATCCTGATAATGTTAATCCATTCAAATACCTTTTCCAATTAAGCTTCAATGTATCATATTCCCATATATCAGGATCATCGTGAATACGATTCAATGTAGAAGATGAGGTTATTTGTTGTCCTCCATATATGTAAAGTTTATCATTAAAGAACATTGTAGATTGATTCGATCTTCTTGATGGTACGAATGCGGATTCGTTATTTATAACTTCCCATGAATTTTTCTTTACATCATAAATTGCAAAATCTTTTGAATCGTAATATTTACCTTAAATTATTATTAGATTAAAAAAAAAAAAATATGTAAGATTAATATAAACACAAAATACATTTTATGTATGCAAGTAATAATCATATAAGCAGGGTTTAATTACCGTTCATGCACATGCGACCACCGAATAACGCCAATCGGTGATTATCGATCGAATTTAACGTGTGCATCATTCTTGGTTTAGGCAAATGATGACTTTGATGTACCTTTTTTAATTCAAAAGTATTTATATTTAATTCGTAAAATGCGTTCGTAATTTCTCCTGAGTATAAATTTTTACCACCAAATATATATAAACGATTTCCGATAGCAGCGGTTGCTATAAATTCACAAGGTTCATAAAAAGATTCGGTATTAAAGTCAATTAAAATTGGATGTCGAATCAATTTCAACGGTTTTTGAACTAAGTTGATGGATAAACAGTAAGGTTCCTTCTTTGCGAGAATTGGTATGAACAAGGAATTATTTACGACAACACCATCACGATAACAAGATGCGGATAAATTTTCCAAACCGATAACTTCCGCATCCTTCCAAACTGGTGTCACGATACCAAATAAGTTCAATCTTACTAAATGATAAAACTTTTTGCAAGTCAAAGAAAGATGATATTGATCTTTATCATCTAATTGATCCAACAAGATATATAAAATCTCATTTGGTAAAAACGATAAATAACCACCTTTGGGTGGTCTGAATAAACAAAATTGGGTCATTTGACTAAAGATCATAAAAAAAAAAAAAATTATTATTATAATAAAAGAATGTATAAAGGATCGAAACCTTGATTTTCTTTAGCTACTCTCTAAGATACGAATTTTCTATAATTTAATTAGGGAGAGCTACGATCTATAAACGTGTATATATTTATATATATTTTTTTTTTTCGATAATAATAATAGTAATAATAATAATAAAAAAAAAGAGTAGGGTTTTATATAAAACCACCAGGGTTTGCGAAAAGGTCAGTTATTGAATTCTTCCATCAAATTCCAAAGAATCCGAAATCCAAAGTGATTTATTTTATGTTTTTATATCTTTTCAAAGAACACAAAGTCTTCCCATGATCAAAGAAATATAAGGCGTTCATTTTTATATATTACGCCAATGGATTTTTTACTCCGTACTCATAAATCTCTTTTAATGCAACAAATGTAGCTTAGTTTATTGTAATCTGATAAACGAATAAAATAACAAATTTTAAAGTTAAGAAATTATTTATTTGTAAAATTTTCCTTTTGCCAATTACGAAATTTTTGTTGACACAAATAAACCAAATCGGGTAAAGATAACGAATAAATTTAACGGCGATGACGATTTATTCAATTTTTTTTATTAATTTATTTTTTTTTTTTGGAACGCCCATAAAAATTTCAATCGACCGATAGCCACGTATTGTGTTACTAATTAAAATAAAATAAAAAAGTTGCGTTTTTTTTTATGCTTTCGAGTACCGAAGATCATTGAATTCAATTCGATGATCTATTATTTTTATTAATTAATATTCTTTAATTAATTTTGGATATTTTGGATATGAATTAATGGTGGCACGTTTTTTATGTCATTTGCATTTATAATTGTTTCACAAATTTGAAATGGCCGATTTTCAGCCTAATAATTATAATTATAATAATTTGATTATGTAAAAGCAATAATTAATTAAAATATAATGTTTTTTTATTAATTTATGGTATTTTGGCTTTCTTACGATCTTGACGATTAGAAAAAAAAAAAGGAATTTTTAATATTTTGTTGTTTTTTTTATATTTTTTTTTATTTTGTAATAATTTGTAATCAAAAAATAAAAATAAAAAAAAATAAAAAAAATAAAAAAATTAAAAACTTAATCGATTTGTTTTCTTATTTGAAATTTACTTATTTACAATGAATATCAAAATTATTAATATAAATATTACTCAAGGATCATAATTTATATAACCGATTTAACCGATTTTAATCATTTTAATTAATCGCGTAATTTACTATATATGTACATTAAATGGATTAACGCTAATTTTTTGAATTTTGATTTGCATAAATGAGATAATAATATTATTTATTACACAAATTAAAAATCGACGAATCTATCATTTAATTTAATTTATTATCTGTTATACATCAAAAGTGTGAAGTCAGAAGAAATGTTGCCAACACCCAAAATATGTGCCAACACCAAAATTGGAAGTAAATGAAACAGTGGGTAATAGGTCCCAATAATCGGAATCATCACTGAACAAGAAATGGATTAGTTATTTTTTATGCCCCTTCTTTTAATACTCGAAATTTTTTATTTTCTCGATTTCTCATGTATATTACAGCCACTTAAAATTAATAATAATATTACATCAAAAAATTATTAATCGAGCATCTTTTTTAAATTTTTCCATGATTTTTTTCTATTTGTATTACTTTTAAATTTTCCACTTTACAATTTATGGATTAAAATTTTCATTATTATTTCCTTTTCTTTATTTATTTCTATAATACATTTTTAAATTATGATACGTTTTAAACAAATAAAGAAAAATATTAATGAAAAATACGTCTGATAAATTGGGGTATGTTTATAGGTTAATCGTTTATGAGTTAACCGTGCGGCACATTTTATACGAGAATTTCCGAAAATATTTATTTATTTATTATTTTTAGTTCGTATTTCCTTCGTAAATTTGCGCAACCATAATAAAGATGTCGTAATCATATGCATGAAAAAAAACTGATTCAAAAGACCAAATGAATTTAGTAAATCATCTGTGGCTTTTTTTTTTATAATTACCAAAGTTAGGATTTATTGATTTCTAGTTAATAAAATTCTTCACGTGATTTTCTTTTATTATATATATATATCGAACGGTTAAACAATTAAACACGTTTATCGTACAACAATTAAGATGGCCCGTGTTTGTACCATAAGTGATTTTTTTTTTAAAAGATTTTATTCATCGCAATCAAAAGTAGAAACAATACCTTTTGATTGAATTGAATGTAATTGAATTGAAATGTATTGAATGTGAAAGAGGATGTAACATTTGATTTTGATTTGAATGTTGTATGACAGAAAAAAAAAAACTCCTCGAAAATTTTCGAAAAAGTTCAAGTTCTATCTTTATCGAAATTCGATTAATATTATTATATTTCAATGATGATAAATTAGGACTATTCTCTCGAGAAAAAGAAAAAAAAAATCAAATTTATTATTCTTGCGATAATCTGTTTTTTTTTTCTTTCTCGTTCTTCCCCCAAAAAACTATGGATGAAAGTCATGACCATTTAAAGGAATATGTAATAATGAATGAAAGTCAACTTTTTTTTATAATTCATTGTAAAAAAAAAAAATGTCGTAACACCTAATTGTTTTAAAAATCAGAAAAAACTTTAAAAAAAAAAATTTTTATTCCCATGGAAAAAATGATTATGATTTAGTACATACATGTACCATTCTAATTATAACATTCTTTACATCGAATTCATAAAAAATGAGATTTTCATCTTATATGTATGTATGTAATATTGAATGAAGGAAATTTTTTCGCAGATATATATTACACAGGTGAAAATAAACATCTGATAATTCTCATTGTGGTCTAAAAAAAAAAAAAATTTTTTTCTTTTTTTTTTTTTAAAAAAAAAAGAGATAAAACAAAAAAAAAAAAAATTTCCAAAAAAAACTTCCACACAAATTGCCATTACTTTCAATTAGAAGAATATGGATGACCCACTTACCGACATTCCAAAAATTATTCCAATTATCCTTGGTTCAAATCAAAAACTTTTAAGTGATCAAACGAAATATTATCATGAAAATATTGAATATAAAAGTTTTACTCAATACATCCCTAGTAATAAGGATTCCCTTGAAAATTTTACTGCTTTAAATAGGCTTAATCGTGGTAATTATCATTATCTTTTAAAAATAAGTAATTTAAGTAATTTAAAAGACATTTAAAAAAGTCTTTAAATACTTATTTTAATTCACTTATTTTTAAATGTCTATATGCTTATTTTAATTCACTTATTTTTAAATGTCTATATGCTTATTTACATTATTTACATTTAAATTAGTCTATTAATTACTTATTTTAAACGTCTTTTAAATGCTTACTTATTTTAATTGATTTTTTAAATGCTTACTTATTTTAATTGTTTTTAAATGCTTATTTTAATTTACTTATTTTAATTGTTTTTTAAATGCTTATTATAATTTACTTTTTTTAATTGTTTTTTTTAATTTACTTATTTTAATTTCTTTTTTAAAATGCTTATTTTTAATTTACTTATTTTGGAATTTCATTAGTTTTCATCTGGAATGATAAATCTCGAATTAATGATATCTGTAAGTATTGAGTAACCTCCTGAAATTAATTAAAAGTAAATTTAATATATATTAGATTAATTAATTTATCAATCAAATTTGTTTAAACTTTAAAATAGGGTATAATGAAGAATCTCGTAAAGCAGTTATTGAAGTAAGTCAATCTGCACGTCGTGGCATTTTCTTTTGGGTAGAAAGACGAAATCGGTAATTATATTTTATTATTATTCATATTATTATTATTATTATTATTCAATTAATAATAATAATATTATTATTATTAATATTATTATTATTTATATATTAATATTATTCATATTATTATTATTATTATTATTATTATTATTATTATTATTATTATTAATATAATTTACTTTTATCATTAGACTTTTTATTAAATTAGATCTTACTTTTGGAAATGATGGTAAATATATTATACGTCGTCAAGAAGAATTTGTTCAACCAGAAGATTTTGTTGGAACATTGATTCCTGTAATTGCTCCAACCATTATAACAATACAAAAAATTATTATTAGTTTTATCATAATTGCATTTGGTCGATTACTTGGATTAATTGGATGTACTTGATCCAAAAAGAATTATTATATATTTTATTTTTTTCCTTGTAAAAAACTTTTTCAAATTTCTTTAAGGAATTTGTCAAAGTTTTCCGTACGCAACAATCGTCGCAAAAAAAAAAAATTGATTTTTTTTTTATTTTTTATTTTCAGTTATTTAATTAACATCTATCTTTTGTTTTTTAACGCGCAAAATTATTGATATTTAGTATATTTTTGGTCCATTTTTTTTAAAAAAAAATATTTCAAAAGTTCTTTTTAAACTTTTTAGAAATAAAATTTACGAAACGATAAAATAATTACCAATTAATTTCAAATAACTGTGCAATTCATTATTTAATATCCAGTATTCCAGTACACTAACGCCACCTAAGTGCACACTATATAAATGCGCGCATTATATAACTTCTCTCTTAATGCACGTTTATATAGCTTTTCAAAGAATCGTATTCCATTGATTTTGTTATATAATCAATAATACAAAGATGATCTAACATCATTATTTTTATGTTGATTTAATGTCACCTGATCTATCTAATCATATACATTATAACATTTTTTAATAAATTTTATTAGAAAAATATGAAACAATCGTGATAGTTGAATAGATTATTTACTTATTTACTTATTTTACAATTTAATATTTAAATATACATATTAAACAACGTTAAATAACGATCATATTACATTATTTCATTCTTACAACCTACCATTAGTTTCGATAAAACGTTCACAAAATCCTCTGAGTTGATTGGCCCCTGAACTTGATGCAAACCTATTCATTTCTTGAACGTTCAACCTTGTAACTAAATATGAAAGTCTCAACTCCATTAGCTCTTTCAAATGATTTAACACGAAATAATTTGCCATCTTAAGTAAATCTTTATATAGTACTAAATTATTGCTATCATTCACTACAATATGATGTTCTTCATCATCACCATTTAAGCTTTGACGATTTTGAATTGCATGATCAATACTTTGGCCATAGAGGTAGCGTAACAAAATGCGCATTGAATTGAATCTAATGTCCCTAATTGGTTCAAGGTTCCTAATATTGATTGTAATCGGCGGACTTTGTCCTGCATATCTCCCTGTAACGAATTCCTCGCGGAAAAATTCAGAGCTTGCAGCGAGTACGAATCGGCTTGTCTTTATCCTATCGTTATTCATTATAAAAGTGACATCGTGCAAGGGGAAATTTTGATCCAAGAAATATCTAAACATGTTGCTTTGACCAAAATTTGACTGGTTATGTCTTCTAACATTAATTTCAAAATTTGGCCGTGTAACTTCTCGGACACCAACACTTCTGAGCATATTAGGATATGTAGCAAGACTTGACTTTACAAATCTCTCCTCCTCCGGTGCAGCATTCAGAATCAAATCATCTGCAGAAACCCAGTTGCGAAGATCAAATGGATCTTGATCTCTATTAATATTGAGAAACAACCTATCTTCTTCTCTAATGTAATCTAATAAGTTAAGTTCTCCATTTAGACATTCCCCTTCAAGCCATTTATAAATCTCTTCAATGTTATGTTTAAATGCTCCAGCCCAATTATTCCTCCATTCATCTCGGAGAGTTCTATGTAAGAAACGGAGATGTACTACTACAATAGGAGCACTTGGTTTACCAAGTGAAGGATAATCTTGGAGTATGGTTTGCGGCGGTATTACATCTTCCGCAATCAAGCACTTTCTACTCCATGCAACTTCTTTATATCTGGGAATAATTATATTCCTAAAACTATCTAATATTTGAGTATGATTATAGTGTTGACTGTAGGGTAAATCCAAACTTCTAGCAATTGGAACAAACGGAATTCTTTCAATGGCCTCTAAATCAAATTCTTCAATATTTTTATATAAATAATCAACTAATATAAAACCTCTGTATCGTAAGTCAGATGGAGGGCTCGTATCAGTTTGTAATTCCTCAATTTTCTCTGCACACTTGATAAATGTCCTTTGATCGATTGTATTATTAAATCCAATACTTGACAATGTCAATGAGAAATCTGAAAAGTCAGGATGAAGGAAGACATCCGTATTTCCAAACACGATCCTAAAGACTTCGTTGTTTTGATCATATAAGTCGTTAATTCTCTTTAATCTACGAGAAGATGTAGGAAAACAACGCCTAGGTCGTAAACCTTGAACTATTCCAGTGATTGTATTGGTACTGAGTATGTTTCTTAAGAAATGATGATAATAATTATCACATTCGACAGTAGGGAATTCAACGTCCTCGAATGTATAATCGCGGATATTTCGCAAGGGAACATTGAGTTCAGTAAGAACTCGACGAGTAATATCAATACTAGCATCTAAAAAAATTCTGGAATCTCTTGTTCGATAATGCGGCATTTTTCTGGGTAAAATGTGTCCGTGTAATGCTGCTTTTAAAGGCGGTTCAAAATCTTCATTTAACGGATCTGAGAGTGTTTTCCAAATAGGCAATGATCTGACCAGTGACATAAGGTCAGGATTCGATCTCACCCCTACAAAAGACAGAAAGAAATTCAAAAAAAAAAACAAATAAATTTAATTGCAAAGATTATATATAAATTTAAATTTAAAGGAAGTTACCAATTCCATCCCAATTATTTTGTAGTAAGGTATGGACATCCTTAACCTGATCACGTGGTAAGAGATTGAAAAGAATGTCTACTTTCTCATTAGCGTCATCGTCATTATCAATCAATTGGAAGGTATCTTCATTTTGTAATATATTATGAAGTACTTTAAGACCGTATTCAACTGCGTACTTTGGACAATTATGAGTGATAGGTGGGAACGGCCAGAACTTTGAGACGGGATGAATTTCGCGATCAATTTCATTATTATTATATAATTCGATTATATTATTTAAAAGTTTGCAATAAAGTTTTGGTAAAAAATCAAGCAAAATATGTCTATTCCAAATGATTTTCTGATAATCTGAATCCCATTCCCCATTATCGATTAAAAGCCTTGAACGGTCCGAACTCAAAGCCCAGGTTCCGCTAAGATGAACTGGCAAGTACGTGACGTCGGGCAATGAAAGAAAAGAATGCATTTTACCCACAAAAAAATTCGGTCGCACTGAGGTTTCAAGTCGTGCAGCGACACCTCCTAACACGCATAATCGATGTTGATCAGCATATTCTTCTTGTTCTTCAGGATTTTCTTGAGCACCAATTACAATAATCCAACGTTCGTTGCGTTCGTTATTAATTTGAATTTGTTCACTGTCAATTAGTTTGATCCTCATTTGGAAAATTCGAATTTCATCATTATTTAATCGTTGCCTTCTTTGATCTCTTACTTCGTCCAAATCTATTATTTCAGCTTTCCATAAAGGTCTTACTTGAAATGAAGCTCCGATACGTACGTGGGGTATGTAGGACATTTCAATTTTTTCGATGTTTCGAAGAAATAAAAATTCAGATAATATAGTTGTTTTAATATTGGAAAATAAACTTCTGACTTCTTCTATAGTAAAAACCCTATTGGATATATCACTACGGCTCCTTCGAAGTGGTATTCGAAAAAGTGACCCATTAAAAGTTGATCGAAAATCGATGCCTTCAATATTTTCAAAAGGAACCAATTGGTCCCTTTCAGAGTACCGACGAATGCCATTCCTGGGAAAAGGGCTTTTGATACCACGTTGTCCCAGGTATGTTTCTTGGGGATCCAGAAACACAATGGAATCACGACTGATAAGGCTTGGAACATCGGTAAAATGGTAACACGAGTTAAAGCCCAATCCATATTTCCCGATCATTGTTCTATCACCTTGCCTTCCGCCAACACGTATATTCATGAGCGATTGGAAATCTACATCCTCAAATATCCCATTATTGAATATCAAGATAGCTGGGCCTTGCCAATCTCTCATTTCCGGATTAATTAGAGAGTTTGTAGGATGTGAACGGTAGTCAAGGATTACATGAAACCGAGTAGCTCCGGCATCATCGGCTAAAGCATTTGTTTTTAAAGATAAGATATTGAGAATGATAATTCAAGAACTCGAAATAATATTAATAAATTTATATCACCATTTTGAAGAAATTCCTTAAATATGCTCACGGGATGATAATCCTAATAAAATTTATTAAATTCGTGTTTTAAATATAAAAAGTGACATGACTTTTCCAAAGACAAACCTTTAGAATATTACGAATGGATGAAATAAGTGTCTCATTTTGGCCAAATGGTACGGCAGTTTCGGCCAAAGACATATTTTTCGTTACGTAAAGTTATATCGTAATCAAAGGATTTTTCAGTCAAAGTTGATATTAATAATTAAATATGAATTTTTATAATAAAAAAAAAAATTTTCAAAAGATAGAAAAATAAATATATTGTTAAAAAGTCTATCATCATTTGAAATGCACTTAAAATTTGATAAGCCTTGTTACACAGACACACAGTTACCCCTCATAATTTAAGCGACTTTTACACCCGGATAGCACTGAAATTTTTCCCCATATGGATATATCAAAATAAAAAAGTTGAAAGTTTCACGATTAAGATTGGTACTTACTGTGATTTTCTAACAATTTTTTTTTCAATTTTTTTTTGTTGGATTTTTTGTTTCCAAATTAATCTATTCATTAAATTGTATTGGTACTACGAAATATTGTACAACCTATCAATTATTTTAATCTGAAAGATCATCTGATGATAATTCTAAAAATACGACTGAAAACCGGTTTTTATTAAAAAATAGGGTGATCACGAAGAAAGTGACCTTTTTATTTATGAACAGATGAACACTAAAAGTCTGATTGTCATTTGCTGCGGGCTTCCAGGGAATTTTTCGGTAACTGGTACTATCACATGATTATAGAATTTTTTTCTTTGATCTAGGACAAAGAGTCAATTTAGTAACTAATGTAATGTAAGTTAGCCAGTGGAATTATTAGCAACCAATTTGCAACTCTGGAGTCCCTACATTTATACATTATAATCGAACGGAAATTCCAAAGCATTTATTGTCCGGGTAACGAAACGAAACCATGAACCTTGTTCCATTTCTCTGGTTTAAGGTTATAATTATTAATTAGACTTTTTCTCGGCGAAAATTACAAATTATACCTCATACTGTATGCCTTATTTATAACAAGAGAGTGTAATCAAGAAAAATATCGGGATGCTTCTGTTTCAATTTCGCGTAATTCAGGTAGTTCATGATAAATGACAATAATTTAATAAAATATAATCTCATTTCTGGAGTCTCCAAACATGTCACATTTAATTTTATTTATTCTAAAGAAACATGAGGTGTCAGTTATATTAAATAAGGAGATGATTATCAGTTCTGGCCAAACTTTATTAAAATGTATCGATGTGATTTTATTGCGCCGCTACAGTCAAAGTCATCTTGGAATTATTTAAATTCTAAAACGTATTTTATATATATTCAATATGTATCCGTTCAAATCAACGCCTATATCGTTACGAGATAAGATGTGTAATTTTCTGTCAACAAGTATTTTGAAATAGTCGATAAAAAATGTATTTATCATGGATTAAAAATTATAACTTTCTTTTGTAAAGATCTGGATTTCTGAACTTCTTCATCAATTAGACCTTGAGATGCCAAACTAAATATAAGTTTTTGTTAATAAAAGAATAATTAATATACTTATCGATCATTTTTTCATAAAACCCATAATATTAGTAGCCAATACAAATTCAAATCACAAATATGATAGGCAAAAACTTCATTTTTCCAATGAATCTTTTTCTTCTTCAAGTTGAACAAAAATATAAAAAAAAGGGAGGTGAAAAAAATGATGCGGATCACCTGTTCACTTACCTAACTATGTAGATCAAAGATATACTTATATTCCCGTGCTTTAACCAAATCCCTGCTAAACGGATCTCCATAAAAAAAGTTCAGGGGAAATATTTTTTTGGTACTGGTGCATCCAATGAATTATTCAAGTAACGCGTTTTTCAGAAATAATGTTTGGCAAATGAATATGCAAGAAAAAGGTTCACACACATCGGCAGAAAATGGGAATTAGGAGTGATATGATAAATTGATTATCTAGCGTGTACCACTATTGGTAAGTAAACTACATAAATATACATGCGTGGGAAAAAAAACCACCTAATTTGGTTAAAAATTATTTTAAACGAGAGGTATAAGAGAAATAAACTTATTATCATAATACATTGTAAAATAATTAATATATATTACTATGTGTAGTATTATTTAGATGTTCTTTCCTGTAAAATACTTTAAAATACCTATTTATGATGAAAAACAAAAAAGATTATACTTTTACACTTTACTGCGGATTGCACTGCGTAATGTAGATCGATTGAATTTCAGATAACTGAGACTTTGGATTAATGGTATCTCGATAAACTGAAACGAATCCTTTTAGATATAATGAGATGTAATAGAAAAACTCGTTACTGAGCTTAATTAATTGTTATATTCGATAAGTAGCTCGATGGTCAAAAGAATGCATGATGCATTGTTGCAAGTTGCAAACTAACCAAAATAAGCAAATCATCAGTTAAAGTCTTAATACGTAAAATTTCCGTTTGGCGTATTTTTCTTTTTCTCAAGACAGAAAATTTCTCATTATGCTTAACTATTCGTGTGAAATTAATATAATCGAAGATAGTAGAATACTTTTATTTTTTGTTTTCTTCTTATTGCTGACAAAAGAATCATGTGAAATTTTGGCGTCACAAAAATTTTGGCGTCACACAATCAAAAAAATCACACCATAATTTTTTGTACAAATGAATTAGGTTTATTCTCTCACCACATTTTGTCATAATAATGTACGTGATGTAACCTGGCTTAAAAAGGTTAGAATTAGACTTTAGTTAATTATTATAACGAACAATTCCGAAGATTTAAAAATATGATAAATACCTCTAAAAAAATCTAAATTCTTTTTTTTTTTATTAATATTCGATACATTTTCAAATTAATTTTCAAAAATTCAAATTCAAAATCAAATTCATATCAAAGATGAATGAGAATAAAGAAAGACGTCGTAGACACACATTTCCTGTAAGACGTCAAAAATCTTACAGTCATAATGAATATGTTAGAGAATTATACAAATCTTATATTTTACCTGAAACAGTTGAAACATCTGAACCAGACGAACTTACACAGACCGAGAGAGTTCCGGCATCTGACACCAAACAAATTTCGGTTATCGAGCGTCATTTTTTGGCAGAATCATATCCTTATACCAGTCAATCTAATCCAAATTTACGTCCTCTTAAGTCCAGCACGACAACTTCTTCCGCTAACAGATTACCTAGACCACAATCAAGAAATGATCATGACAGGAGTAGAAGTAGTTCTCCTTTTTGTAGAAATGTTGGTAAAGAAGTTACAGATAATTTCTTGTTTGGTGATATTATCAGCACCAATTTTAATCAATATGATAAGTAAAATCAAACGAAAATTGCAGTATCTAATGGAGGAATAAAGGACAATTATTTCTTAATATTTTTTATATATTCCTTTAATAACTTTAACTTCTCGATTTTTCTTTTATTAAATTTGTTTTAATTATTTGTTAGTTTAATTTTAACTAAAAAATTTTAAATTTTTATTATTTTAAACAAGTTACTTTTTTAACTTGTTCATTTGTGGTTTAAAACATTTAATAAATAAAAAATAAAATTAATATTATAGTAATACCAATGAACATTGTTTACCGCAGTAAGATATCTCAACACGTGCGATCATCCTTTTATTATGCTTTATTCTAGATAGGAATATTTGGAATATATGTGAAATCTCGAAGAAAAGACCTTTAAATTTTGTCAACATAAAGGTAATGTACCATGTATGGTCTTAATAAGAGTGGCGAGCTTTTTTTTTATTTTATACTCATACAAGAGTAGCCCATGATTCAACTTAAATGGTTGAACAACGAAACATTTAGTTAGATGCTCTAGATAAAATTCGCGTTTTTCATTCTTTTAATACTTACCTTGAAAAATATCACAATTAATACAATAGGAGTGTGAACGTTTGCGTGGATCTCCGATAACTTCAATCTTTTCAGATTCAATACTTGAAATGGATAACTCCCATCTTCGTGAAATTTTCGTCTGGGCTATTAGCAATAATTTACAAGAACCTGGGTGTAACGATATTGTTTGACTACAGTCTCAAACGAGAAATCATTTTTTGTTCAACAGAATTTCAGGATGGATGCAAAATATTGAGAGGACCTGTTTAGCTTTCCAGTTTTGCACCATTCTTTTTGACCATCTTTTTTTACATACATTAAATACAGAGGAAATCTCATGTTGGAAATGTCTCATTTGAAAAACTGAAGTTTGAAAATCAATAAGTTATGAAGATAAGTAAAAATTCTTTGCTCAGAGGAAAGAGTGGTAGAGAACAGTCTTTTAGAATTGATGTCAGTTGCTCTTGATGCTAAAAACCACGAACAGATAAAGTTTAGACTTGTGCAGATCAAGATCATATCTAATTCTAATTTTTGTTTTAACAATTAAATTAAATTTTTATAGTAAAATGTTTTATAGTAAAATTATATTCCTCATTAATTGGAGAAAATTTTTGGGAATATGACATTGGAAATCAATATATAGTGCTGCATGATGCAATTGATGCATTATGGACTACATAGAATTCTTTCCCCTCTAATTCAAAAGAAATTTATTATTGATGAGCCTTTAGGATGATTCTATTTATATTGTGTCTCTTAATGCAAGTATTTTTAATACGTATAAATTATCATAATTTAAAAGCTCGTCGGTGGATCATAAAAGTTAATGGACAAGAAACTAATCTAATTACATCAAACGATGTAATTGATGGAAGAATAATTGAGGTAAGAAAACTTTATTATATACGCGTATATTTTTATTGCATTTTTATATACTGTATATAAATACAAACATTCATTATTTTAAATGTTATACTTAACTTTATACATCATCTGATTATTTATTATTTTCATACTAGATAATGACCATACAAAAGATGATTTACTACTTTTAAATTTAGCAGAAATAATTTCAATTAATCGTGGTGAAATAATAGTTTTTTTGTAAAATAGAAACATAGAAATCAACAAGTGGATTAGAATTAGATATATCATTACTTGAAATAAATAACAAAGAAAATATAAATTACTATTTTAAAATTCTTTAATTATTATATTCTACAAAGGATATCAAAAAAAAATTTATTATATAAAACTATTTTATTTATTGAATTATTTTCATTTCAAGTTTCATTTGCCTGATGATTATATCTATATCAAACTTAAATTACCCAAGACTCCAATTTAACTGGACTTACAATCTCTTGAATACAAACATGGAGACACTGATTTCTGTCATTCAATTCTTTCGAACATCTGAAACTATAAGAATTGTCAACCTAAGGCCTTAAATCAAAACATTGAGAATATCAAAAGATAAAATAAGAAAATATGGTTCCAAATATGTTACACGAATGTGAAGACGGGAGTTGTTGAGTTATGTTACAGGGAATTCTATGCTTAACAGGTAAACACAATACTTATAATTCGCTCCAATCCAGATCCAATTACGCTATGTAAACAATTTCTCAAGTCCACTCACATATTACCCTTACCAGGACTCGCATCAAACGTTCATCATTTACTCCGCTGTCTTTACAACCTGCTAATGAAAAAGCGGGTGTGTTAAAATTTGCTACTGATCTTTATTATGATGTCCCTTACAATAAAAACCTTATTTGTTTTATTTGTTGGAAAACAATTACACTAGTAAAGCGGAACACCAGGATCACCAAAGAATATTCACGTAGACGTCCTACTTCTTGTTGCGAAGAAGATAAAGTTTATACACTTGGCATTATTTCCTTCTTAAGTTATCTTTAACTAAAATCATAAAACGTAAGACCTGAATATGACATCCGCAGTAGCATAACTCACTGCATATTATAAGAATGATGGTCAATTACATAATAGATGTAAAATTTACCAAAGAAGTTGTTAACCACGAGGTGTGCGATTTTCATATAAAGTAGATATACAGATCACTATCATCTAGCTAAGTGAATCACCGTAAGTTACGTGCGAATTATTGAAATATTTCTTCAGAGTATTAAAGTTGGTTATAATAAATAATAACCTTACTTGGAAAAATTTAACCATTTTTTTTATTCGTTAACTTCTATTGAAAAAAATCTATTTGAATTCTGAACATTTATGTTTAAAATTTCTTCGCGTTTAACGAATTTCTGTACGTCTTTTTTCTCCGTAAGTACAAATCGCGTGCTAGTTTTGTTTTTTACCTGCACACTTACTGTACTAAAAAGCTTTTTAAACATGTCCGTGAACTTTACTGGAGACCAGAAGCCAGCTCTATTTGTTCACCAGTTACTTACTTGAGGAACTTGCACAACATGTTAATTGATATTTCGAGAAATATTAATGATCAAACTCCATTTCTGGAGACTTCGGATTCATTTGTCGCTCCTGATGACTTGCATCCAGTATTACAACAATTAGATATAAAACATTGGAATTATCGTAATTTCGTATTGCAGATAATTAAATCAGAATATGTAGTTGATAATCTGGAAAGTGTTGAAGTAATGTGGTTGACCGCTCTGAAAAGTTTAGTGTCTAATAAGAATATCAACTGCGAGCATCGTGATTTTATCCGAAAATTAATAGAATTTCAAGTAAGTTTGTGAGGTGAAGAAAGAGATGTATACTTGTTGGCTATTGAGCAGGACGTATCGTGAAATGTTTGACGAACATGTTTTTTTTAAATTTTACTTGTAGAAATTTGTACCACTGGACCAAGAGATCACAAGTGCTTTGAACCAACATGTGGCTCAGTGCATACGCTACCAGCTAACAAAATCTGCTGCAAACATGGAGAAGGTATGTCTAAGATGTTAAAGCGACGCGTATTTGGCGGCATAGACGTTTTGTGTTTTTTATATTTTAACTCTTTTATAGTGTATAGAAGATCAATCTCGAAAATACTATATCTCTAAAGAAGTAAATCGCCTACTATTTTCGGTAAGTTCACTGATAAGAAGTCTGATTTATAATATTACATTCATATCCTAACTTTATTTGTTATTAGGAATTTTCTAGTTCGCTCAAAAGAAGTTTATTAAAAAGAGAAATAGAAAAGGTTGGCATCTTTCTTTAAGAAAAAAGAAATTACTTGTATATCAAATACTAACATTTTTGTAGAATGATGATTACAAACCACAGAAAAGACTAAAGGATGATGAAAATGAACAAGAATATTTTGATGAAGACCAGCGCTATGACAAAGAAAAAATTGTAAAAAGAGATAGATTAAGTTTGTTGAATTTTGTTCTATATCGTACTGAATATCTTTCAAATATTGTGAAGGTACCTAAAAGAAATGTATCTAAATATATTCAAAATGATTTAGCAGAAGAGACATTTGCAAGTTTACAATTGATTCCTTTAGCTGGTTGTAAATGGATATGGAAAGGTACAAATGTTTGTCAATCCTTCCGCGAGAATGCTAAAGATATAGAGACGTAATTAGATTTTTTTTTTAGTATTATGAAATTAATTTAAGATCTGACATTTTATTTATCAACATAGACCATTGCAAATAGGCGTAATGAATTTTAATAAAATATCATGTACTAAGTATCTCTCATCATCATTGATTTGTTACATGCAAGAACAATTAGATGATGACAATATTAGAAAAATTTTCATTGACGACACAAAGGAGCGCTGGTTTAATAAGTTTACAGTAGAAGTTGAAGATGAGGTTCAACAATATCTGGATAAATTTCAAAATTGTGTAAGTTTATTCTTCAAATAATTTATCATCACAGAATTCAATGCTAAAATTATTATACATTGTAGACAACGTTAGATGAATTGCGTCAGACTCTTCTTGAAAATCCTGTTTATGATGGGAAAAATAACAATTTCAATATCAAATATGTACACCAGTTTATTAATCATATGTGTGTAAAAGATTTAAAAAAATGAAACTTTTATCATTAATATCAAATATGCATATGCTTATTATTCCATGTTACTATTTTTATAACCAGGTATATCCTTTATACAAATGATATTCTAAGTAGGACAATGACTGAAAATGAGTATTTTACTTATGTCTGGATACCGTTGATTAGTTTTGCATTTTTAGGAAAAGATGTGATGTTTATTTCTAGGTAAATTGTAATAATGAAAGCTTTCTTTTTGGGGAAAAATTACTTTACGTATAATAATAATTTTTACATTTTAGTGATAAAATTCTATCAAATGCATTTGAAAGACTTAAAAAGCTTGTTAAGGCGCAAGACCCAAAGGTTGATTCCGAAGTAACTACCATGTCATCTGGTGTAGAAGTTATATTTCAAGAAAATGTGAAAAATGGTACTCAAGCAAGTGACCCTTCAAAATTGGAGTACTGTACCAAAATTTTACTTTTAGGTATTTTTTTGAATTTACCTGCCATATCCCGTTCTGAAATATATAATTTTGAAGTTTATGTAATCCAAACTAATGGTAAGTAGAAGTTCCTTCCTACATGAAAAATCCATACAGTATTGATTGGTATTGTAAATCTTTTAGGTCTCAATTTAACTTTGTCTGCGGCATCGTATATGTTTGAAGAAACTATATGTATTTTCGGACTATCAGATATAACCATTCCACAAACAGTCAATGAATTTCCACGATGTTTAAAGGCTCTATACAAGATACTTTCATGGAAGGTTGGTATTATTATTTTTAATACTGTATATTAGTTGTATATCATTATCTCCCTTTTGTTGATTTAAATTCATCTATTTCATAAGTCCCGTTTACAAAGGAATGCTAAGAATTTTCACGAACTATTAGGAAAAACTTCAACTAAACCGTAATAATGATTTTTCCTTTAAATACAATGTAATAAACTGAAATTAGCTTGTTTAAGATATACATTAATAGATATTATATTTCCTCAAAACGGAAAATTTATTAATGTCATAATAAATTACGTTGTTACAAGTATTACATGGCTACAGCCCTATATTACTGATTCTCTTTTGAAATAATCTTGGATCCTATAACGTATCCCACATAATATTTTGTTAGAATGCGATGTATCTTGTTTTAGTGTTCGGTTTAATTATGCATCATGAAACGAAACATCAAAACTACTTATCTAATAATAGGTTCATGGATTAATATGGACTAATCTTGACAGAACCAACAAAGCCTAAACAGAAAAACTTCTTACCTGTTATGAAGATACGTCTTTTTCTTCTATTATTTGTTATTTCAGATGTTTAAATATAAGAGATTTTAATATGAAGTTTCTGATTTGGAAAAATCAATTAACGATCATAGTTTATTGGAACTCTTAGTCAAAGATTTAATAATATTATTGATATTTCTAAAAGCTTCTCGTTTCTTATTATTTAATCCGGAATGTATTTTCACATTTCACATTATAATATATTTTACATATTAACTATTCCGTTTCTCTCATTCTCTCATTCCCTGAAGAGAATAATATAAAGACTTGGCTTTGTTAACGACTTCAAACTGAAGAGTTTCAAGATGAGATACTCTTTCGTTATTTCTATATTGGAGACGAGTAAGGGAAACGACTGGTCGACTGGTACACAAAAATCTGGACCAGAAAGGTCGGAATCGGATAATTCCGATCAGTTGACACTTGTCATTTGATTTGAGTAACCTTTGGTATAATCAGTTACCTATATTAAGTTTATTACATCTACAGGTTTCAGCCTTGGTATCAGATAACGCAAGATTATCGGGATGGTTAGCTGGAGCCTGTTTCAGAAGCAAATATATCAGGAAGGATAGCGTACAGCCATCCCAATGAGTAATTACACCGTATTGTGAAGCATACATCTTTTATGACTATTTTTCTGTACTCAAGAATGTCACAATAGAATTCGTAGTACGCAATATACGGTACACTTCAGTTCATTTACGTTGAATCGATATAAAGAAAATCTGTACACTATATTTATTTATTTTATATATTTTTAAA
The DNA here is from genome assembly GCF_026210795.1 of Rhizophagus irregularis. Lineage (NCBI taxonomy): Eukaryota > Fungi > Glomeromycota > Glomeromycetes > Glomerales > Glomeraceae > Rhizophagus > Rhizophagus irregularis. The sequence goes on along the minus strand of NC_089442.1, from coordinate 4,635,255 downwards.
CACAATGTTTTCTTTGTATTCCGACGTTAATTTGATCAGCCTTTTTTATATTCTACTTAATTGTAAGAAACTAACAAAATTTTTTCTAAAATTAAATAATAAGTCATAATTACAATATATAATATTATTAAGCTTTATTACAAATAACTTTTACATTTGTTTGTTATATTTTATAAAAATTAATAATTAATAAAAATATATTTAAAATTACGCGATTACCATAAAAATTAATGTACAAGTGCATACAACCAAACTCATTATAATACCCCATAAACCATGACTAAGATCTTGTGAAATTGTAGTAGAATCACTTTCAAATGTTCCATCATCAAGCCCAGCTGCAGTGGCGACAACTTTCTTCACTACAAGTACAGTAGATGGAGGAATATATGTCGCGAAAGTTGTAGGCTGTCCTTGAGCGTTTGTTGTTGTAATTGTTTTTGTAAAACCGGCAAAGTATAATGTAAGTGTTGTCGTGGTTGTTGTCCAATGAGTTATTTTGTTTTTCGCATCATTATTATTATTATTATTATTATTTTTGTTATTTGGAGTTGGTGTCGGTGTTATCGTTTCTATTTCTTGTTGTGTGGATGTTTCAAGTTTTGGTGTACTAAGATTCAAAATAACAATAAAAATATATTTAGGGTTTCGTTTTAAATATAAAAATAATTATTTTATTAAATTATATACTTACACTCCCGGCGGAGCTTTACATCTGTTATCATTAGGAGAAGAACAAGTTGCAGTTGGATTAATTGTTTTTATTGTCTTTATAGCATCGCTTGGATCAGGATTAATGACTGGATCTCCTCCAGACTTTCCAGTCTTTCCAGTCTTTCCGGTTTCTCCCGAATTCGCATCGGCATCATTTGGTTTCTGGGGATTATTTGGATCATTTGGATTAGGATTTTGCTGAGGATTATTTGGATCATTTGGATTAGGATTTTGCTTGGGATTATTTGGATCATTTGGATTAGGATTTTGCTTGGGATTATTTGGATCATTTGGATTAGGATTTTGCTGGGGATTTGGATCATTTGGATTAGGATTTTGCTTGGGATTATTTGGATCATTTGGATTAGGATTTTGCTTGGGATTATTTGGATCATTTGGATTAGGATTTTGCTTGGGATTATTTGGATCATTTGGATTAGGATTTTGCTTGGGATTATTTGGATCATTTGGATTAGGATTTTGCTTGGGATTATTTGGGTCATTTGGATTAGGATTTTGCTGGGGATTATTTGGGTCATTTGGATTAGGATTTTGCTGGGGATTATTTGGGTCATTTGGATTAGGATTTTGCTTGGGATTATTTGGGTCATTTGGATTAGGATTTTGCTGGGGATTTGGATCATTTGGATTAGGCTGGGGGTTATTTGGATTAGGGTTTGGATTAGGATTTGGATTAGGCTGGGGGTTATTTGGATTAGGATTTGGATTAGGATTTGGATTAGGATTTGGATTAGGCTGGGGGTTATTTGGATTAGGGTTTGGATTTGGATTTTGCTGATTTGGATTGGGATTATTTGGAGGATTATTATTATTATTAGGATTATCATTATTATTATTGTTATCAGGATTATTAGGTGGTGGAGGATCATTTTTGGGTGGGGGATCATTTTTTGGTGGTTCTGGAGCTGGAGGATCGTTTTTAGGTGGATCTTCTTTTGGAGCTGGGGGATCGTTTTTAGGTGGGTCGTTTTTAGGTGGATCTTCTTTTGGAGCTGGAGGATCGTTTTTAGGTGGATCTTCTTTTGGAGCTGGAGGATCGTTTTTAGGTGGGTCGTTTTTAGGCGGATCATTTTTAGGAGCGTCATTCTTAGGTGGATCATTTTTAGGAGCGTCATTCTTAGGTGGGTCTTGTCGTTTTTGAAGATTATTCTCGATTTGGTAAGTCGGAGTGACAAAATTAACAGTAATAAGTAATACAACAAGTAATATAATAATTACAAGTGTATGTTTATATTTAAATCCAACATAAGACATATTGAACAATTTTAAAAGGGGTTAGTTTTATGAATATTTTTTTTTATTATTTTAAATACGTTTTCAAGTCATTTATATATTCAAAAAAAAAATTTTTTTTGACACAAAGGAGGTTGTTACATAAACTGTAATAATATATCTTTTGTTGTTGATGAATTCTTTGTTAAGATATTGTGTAATTATTGTGTGAGATCTTTAGGGAAACTACGAACAATTATTGTTACACAACTAAAACTTCATATGCGAAACGAATTTACACAAGAAATATTGCATGTCATTAAGTTTCAAATTCTCTTTAATAATTTTAATGATGTTTACTTTAATTTTAGGTAAATTGGTCATATTTTAAAATTTATTATATATTATAAATATTTATATTTAAAAAGCAATTATTACTGAAAATAAAAAGTTCAAGAAATCAATAAATAATTTAGGATCTAATTAAAACTTTCCTAAATAGTCTTTGCAGGGAGAAATTATATCCATAAAAAGTTAATAAAAAACCGGTTTTGATCTTATTTGAGGAATCTTTTTTTAAATTTATCCAATGATAAATTAATATTATTTTTAAATCATTTAAATTATTATAATAAACATTAACACAAACATCAAATTTTTATTATATATTATTGACAATGAATTGCATCAATATCGTAAATCATTTAAGAAATAATTCCATTTTATTTTGTTACTCAAATATTATTATTATTGCGGATTTTTGAAAATATTTTTTTCTTCTTCTTTTTTTTTTAGGGAAGTTACGAAATTTTCGTCATTTAATATATAAATCACCACGAATTTATTTAATGTGCTTATTATGTGCTGTTTTTGTACCACATTGCATACAATTGTTTTAAAATATGAATGAATAAATGCTATGAGTGGTCCGTGATATAGTGAAATAATTTATTGAACTTATTAAGCAATCAAATGACTGCGAGCTTCCTTAAGACTCAGCTTTAAAAAAAGGTTTTAGAAAGTTGGGTTTAGTGAACGAAAATCAGTTTAACGTTAATTTGAGAATCGTTATTAATTAATAAATATATTAATCGCATCATATCACACGTTTAAGTTAATATTCGGTTAAATAAAGATTATCTATATGAGTACGGTATTACAGGTTTATGATTTCGATTTTCAAGGATTCTGAAATGCCGAAATGCCGAAATTTGTTTGCATTGTCAACATCACACATTAGTTCTTATCTATAACCTTTTATTAACTTTATTACTAATATATCTATTTTTACATTATTATTATACAAATTAGTTATTATATTTATTATACAAATGATAATATATTCGATATATTCTTACTTTTAATTGAATTACGCGAAAATCATAAAAACTAAAGTTGCAATAACTATAGCTAAACTCATTGTAACACCAAATAAACCGCGACTATTAAAATCGTGTAAAGTTGTTGTAGATTTCGAAATGCCTATTTCAATCGGGGGCGCAGTGACAGCAATTTTTTTTACCACAAGTACAGTGGATGGAGGTATGTATGTCGAGAAGGATGTAATCGCACCTTTAGAATTTGTTGTCGTTATTTCAGTTGTATAGCCGGCAAAGTATAATGTAAGTGTTGTTGTGGTAGTTGTATATTGGGTTATTTTGTTTTTCTCATTGTTATTTTTCTCGTTATTATTTTTGTTATTGTTGTCGTTATTGTTGTCGTTATTGTTGTTGTTATTGTTGTTGTTATTGTTGTTGTTATTGTTGTTGTTATTGTTGTTATTTTTATTGTTATTAACATCGTTACCATCATTATCGTTACCACCATTTTTACCATTATTACCGTTATTGTTGTTACCATTATTGTTATTATCGTTATTATTATTATTATCTTTATTCTTATCGTTATCTGGATTATTTGGAGCTGATGTTGGGTTATTTGGGTTATTTGGAGCTGGTGTTGGGTTATCTGGAGCTGGTGTTATCGTTTCTACTTCTTCTTGTGTAGTTGTTTTAACGATTGGAGTACTACAATTGCAAGTAAAAGAATTTCATTATTCTCACAAAAAAATTCGATAAATTATTATACTTTAAAACATATACTTACAATCCTGGTGGAGGTTTGCATTTGTCATCATTAGGAGAAGCGCAAGTTGAAGTTGGATCAATTTTTGTAGGAACAACCGGTAAGTCAAGTGGTGATTTCTTTGGTGTGTTATTTGCATCGCCATCTTTTGGTGCTCCGCCATCTTTTGGTGCTCCGTCATCTTTTGGCGCTTCGCCGTCTTTTGGTGCTCCACCACCTTTTGGTGCAGGTGCAGCTGGGTTCGGTGTACCGCCATCTTTTGGTGCTTCGCCGTCTTTTGGTGCTCCACCATCTTTTGGTGCTTCGCCGTCTTTTGGTGCTCCGCCATCTTTTGGTGCTTCGCCGTCTTTTGGTGCTTCACCATCTTTTGGTGCTTCGCCGTCTTTTGGTGCTTCGCCACCTTTTGGTGCAGGTGCAGCTGGGTTCGGTGCTCCGCCATCTTTTGGTGCTTCACCGTCTTTTGGTGCTCCGCCATCTTTTGGTACTTCACCGTCTTTTGGTGCTCCGCCATCTTTTGGTGCTTCACCGTCTTTTGGTGCTTCGCCATCTTTTGGTGCTTCGCCGTCTTTTGGTGCTCCACCATCTTTTGGTGCTTCGCCACCTTTTGGTGCAGGTGCAGCTGGGTTCGGTGCTCCGCCATCTTTTGGTGCTTCACCGTCTTTTGGTGCTTCGCCGTCTTTTGGTGCTTCGCCGTCTTTTGGTGCTCCGCCATCTTTTGGTGCTTCACCGTCTTTTGGTGCTCCGCCATCTTTTGGTGCTTCGCCGTCTTTTGGTGCTTCACCGTCTTTTGGTGCTCCGCCATCTTTTGGTGCTTCGCCGTCTTTTGGTGCTCCACCATCTTTTGGTGCTTCGCCACCTTTTGGTGCAGGTGCAGCTGGGTTCGGTGCTCCGCCATCTTTTGGTGCTTCACCGTCTTTTGGTGCTTCGCCGTCTTTTGGTGCTTCGCCGTCTTTTGGTGCTTCACCGTCTTTTGGTGCTCCGCCATCTTTTGGTGCAGGTGCAGCTGGGTTCGGTGTACCGCCATCTTTTGGTGCATCGCCATCCTTTGGTGCATCGCCGCCTTTTGGTGCATCTCCGTCTTTTGGTGCACCACCATCTTTTGGTGCATCGCCATCCTTTGGTGCACCACCATCTTTTGGTACATCTCCACCTTTTGGTGCTTCGCCATCCTTTGGTGCTCCACCATCTTTTGGTGCATCGCCACCTTTTGGTGCTTCGCCATCCTTTGGTGCTCCACTGTCTTTTGGTGCATCGCCACCTTTTGGTGCATCGCCATCCTTTGGTGCATTGCCACCTTTTGGTGCTTCGCCATCCTTTGGTGCTCCACCATCTTTTGGTGCTTCGCCACCTTTTGGTGCTTCGCCATCCTTTGGTGCTCCACCGTCTTTTGGTGCATCGCCACCTTTTGGTGCAGGTGCAGCTGGGTTCGGTGTACCGCCATCTTTTGGTGCATCCCCATTATCTTTTGGTGCATCGCCACCATCGTTATCTTTTGGTGCTTCCGGTTCCTTCGGTTCGGGATCTTTTGGTAGATCTGTTTTCTTCGGTTCAGGATCATTTGGTGGATCTTTCTTCGGTTCAGGATCATTTGGTGGATCTTTCTTCGGTTCAGGATCCTTTGGTGGATCTTTCTTCGGTTCAGGATCTTTTGGTAGATCTGTTTTCTTCGGTTCAGGATCATTTGGTGGATCTTTCTTCGGTTCAGGATCCTTTGGTGGATCTTTCTTCGGTTCAGGATCATTTGGTGGATCTTTCTTCGGTTCAGGATCCTTTGGTGGATCTTTCTTCGGTTCAGGATCATTTGGTGGATCTTTCTTCGGTTCAGGATCCTTTGGTGGATCTTTCTTCGGTTCAGGATCATTTGGTGGATCTTTCTTCGGTTCAGGATCCTTTGGTGGATCTTTCTTCGGTTCAGGATCTTTTGGTGGATCTTTCTTCGGCTCTGGATCATTTGGTGGATCTTTCTTCGGTTCAGGATCTTTTGGTGGATCTTTCTTCGGCTCTGGATCGGGTTTCTTTTCTTCTTTAGGTTCTGGATCAGGTTTCTTTTCTTCTTTTGGTTCTGGTTTAGGTTTTTTTTCTTCCTTCGGTTCTGGATCAGGTTTCTTTTCTTCTTTAGGTTCTGGATCAGGTTTCTTTTCTTCCTTCGGTTCTGGATCAGGTTTCTTTTCTTCTTTAGGTTCTGGATCAGGTTTCTTTTCTTCCTTCGGTTCGGGATCCTTTTTTGGTTCGTCTTTTGGTGGGTCTTTTTTTGGTTCGTCTTTTGGTGGGTCTTTTTTTGGTTCGTCTTTTGGTGGGTCTTTTTTTGGTTCTCCTTGGGGAGCTCTTTTTTGAAGAATGCTGCCCGTCGGATTTTTTATTCCATCATTAGTTGGAGCAAAATTGACGATAATAAATAATATTACACTTAGTACTAAAATGAGTACAATTGTGTGCTTAATATGTTTAAATTTAAACCCGACACGAGGCATGTTTAATATATTATAAAATAGATTTTTTTTTAGGTGATTATTCCATATATTAATTAATATGATTTCAACTCATTTATATATTTGATCTTTTGTTGTTTTTTTTAAAAAAAAAAAAAATATTTTTTTTTTATATAATTCAGTCTATTTTTAGAAAAGAATAGAAAATGAAATAATCGGTAAAATTTAATTACTCAAGTAAAGGATTTTTGACCATGTATATATAATCAAACTGTAACACAGAAAAAAATTTTTTCTAAATATAAAAAAGTTTCAAAATATATATTTTTTTGACTTTACCTTTTTGTAAAATTAAAGTTTATAAGAAAATTTTTTATTTATATTAAGGTACTAATTTACTTTTGTGAAAAAGGCGGGCTGGAATTTCTTAAAAAGGTTTAAAAATAAATTAATAAACCCCCAATATCTTCAAGTCAATTCATTTGTTCTTGTGGGAAAAGTAAAAATGAATATTTATTAAGAAAATCATCCTAAAAAGGTGTCAAAAACTAATAAAAATCAGGTTATACATCAAGTTCTATTATATTTTTTATTAATATCTTACATCTAAATTCTTAGAATCTTACATTAGGGTGCATTTTTTTTTATTGAAATGAATTGGATTGTTGATCAATAGCTGTTTTCATATTATTCCTATAAATTCTTTGTCATTTATAGTTTCATTAAATAATCAGAAATAGAAATATCCGCCATCTTCAATTCTTTCGATAACAATAATCCCAAACTGAAACAAAAGTTTGCGAAACTTGAGTCATTCAAAGAAATCCCCCTTTTTAACCCCAATAGAAATGAAGAGCTTTTGCATTTTTGTAAAGAACTCTCTCTTTATTCAGCCTATATAATACTCGTATATATGTTAACATATATCGATGTTTCATTATACAGTTTCATGATCTACGTTCTATTTTCACAAATAAAGCCACTTATCCATCCCATCGCATTTTTGAAGCTTTGAGATATAATCGCAGGAATGCGTAACAACATCTTACAAAGGAGAGAAATACATGAATAAAAACAGACTGACTTATTACACCGGGTAAGCTATTAATATTCTATCATCAAAAATCATTCAATAATGGTTGTACAACATAATAATTACCTCATGAATGTAACACTGAAAAAGCCCATTTCTAAATTTAAGATGATTTTAAAGGCCTAAACAAAAAAGGATAGTTAATATAAAAATAGAGTTCGAAACCCGGTAAACAAATTAAATTTCACATGAGTTTAAAATAAAATTGTGCGACAATTTTTTTATATCTAATTTATTTTGACGAAAAATAATTGGTAGATGCAGTGTTAAAAACTGTCAACCATATACCAGCAAAGTATATAACAAACAATATTAATATTTAAACTAAAATTAGATATTCGAATCTTTTCTCTATGCACTTCGGCACTTGTTTATTACTTGTTTATAAAACATAATTTTAGGGTATATCAAAGGGACAGTCATATGATTTGATACATACAATTGACCTCAATATATGACGCGATCTACATATTTGAATAAGTATAATAAAGTATTTTTTGACCAGATCATATATTAATAATTTTGGAAACAATTAGGGCCCAATCTCCGATATGAGATTATCAATCCAAATGGAAGAAAATGTCATTTGATTCTTTTAGCTAAAACTCGATCTGATCACTTATTTGTTTGTTACCATAAAAAGGAAGAAACCAGCTGCACTATACTTCGAGTACTGAACTTGTCTACAGTACTTTATTTGTAGTAAATACGGTAAATAAAAACATTTTTTGACAACCTTGCACAAAATTTTCTCTCTTTATGAATTTATGAAGAAAATTTTTTCTTTCTTTATGATTTACTAAAGGAAATTCAACCCAGACACGCAAATAATTATTTTTAATTTATAATTTGATTATTTGGTTAATAGAATAATTTAAAAATTTTTTATTACTATCTGCACAATATTACATTCCATTTTGTACAATTGTCCTCTTTATTTACAATTTATCGTCGGATATAACATTATATTACAGTATTATTATATAATTATGTTTTTAAACATTCCTTAATTACAGTATATTACACAAGAACCATAATAACTAACGTTGCGGAGACTATAACTAAACTCATTGTAATACCCCATAATCCATGGCTGTTAAAATCGTGTAAAATTGTTGCGGATTCGAAAGTTGTTTCTTCTATCGCTTTGAGGGCAACCGTTTTCACCACTAGTACGGTTGATGGAGGAATGTATGTCGCGAAGGATGTAATTTCTCCCTTAGAGTTTGTTGTTGTAATTGTTGTAGTATAACCAGCAAAATATAATGTAAGTGTTGTCGTGGTTGTTGTCCAATGAGTTATTTTATTTTTCGAGTGTTGTTCATTATTATTATGAACGTTGTTATTACCATCATTTTTATTATTACCATCATTTTTATTATTATTATTATTATTATTATTATTATTATTATTATTATTATTATTATTATCCGGAGTTTGTGATATCGTTTCTATCGTTGTTTCTATAGATGTTGAAATTTTTGGAGGACTACAGTTGCGTAGAGTATTTAGTTGGTACTCTCGGAAAAAAAATTTTTTTTTTATATTAAATTATAAAACTGTACTTACATTCCCGGTGGAGCTTTGCATCTGTCATCATTAGGAGAAGCGCAAGTTGCAGATGGATCTATTTTACTTTTACTAGGAACCGGAGTATTATTACCATTACCACCATCACCACCTTCGCATCCACCTTCTTCTTGTCTCTTTTTCAATTTACATTTTCCTAAAAAGAGGAAAATTTAATTATTTCATCTTGAATATATAATTTCAACATTTACTATACAATATTATTTGTGTTACCCGGTTCTCCATTCTTGGGATCAGGAGCACCGCCCTTTGGTTCGGGATTCTTTGGAGGAATCTTTGGTTCAGGATCCTTTGGAGGAATCTTTGGTTCAGGATCCTTTGGAGGAATCTTTGGTTCAGGATCCTTTGGAGGAATCTTTGGTTCAGGATCCTTTGGAGGAATCTTTGGTTCAGGATCCTTTGGAGGAATATTTGGTTCGGGATCCTTTGGAGGAATATTTGGTTCGGGATCCTTTGGAGGAATATTTGGTTCGGGATCCTTTGGAGGAATATTTGGTTCAGGATCCTTTGGTCCAGGATCCTTTGGTTCAGGATCCTTTGGTCCAGGATCCTTTGGTTCAGGATCCTTTGGTCCAGGATCCTTTGGTCCAGGATCCTTTGGTCCAGGATCCTTTGGTCCAGGATCCTTTGGTCCAGGATCCTTTGGTCCAGGATCCTTTGGTCCAGGATCCTTTGGTCCAGGATCCTTTGGTCCAGGATCCTTTGGTTCAGGATTCTTTGGTTCAGGATCCTTTGGTTCAGGATTCTTTGGTTCAGGATTCTTTGGTTCAGGACCCTTTGGCTCAGGATTCTTTGGCTCAGGACCCTTTGGCTCAGGACCCTTTGGTTCAGGGCCTTGTCTTTTTCGAAGCATGCCTGTTGTATCTTTTAGTTTATACGCAAAATTAATCGTAACAAAGATTGCAACAAGTACTACAATAAATACAAGTTTATATTTAAATCCAGCATAAGGCATATTGAATACAGAAAATTTTTTTATCATATAAGAGCTACATGAATTTTTTCGTTTTCAGTCTGCTTATATATTTTTTTTAACATAAATTCAGCCCATTTTAAATCAATCCTAATTAATTCAAAAAATGAAACAGAAGGGATACACCGTATTCACAATGTTGTTATTTCCTGTTTGTTTGTTTAAATTTTATGCAAGAGAATTTATAAAATTAAGCATAAATAAGAATTTTTTTTTTTAGAAAAATAAATTATTAATAAAATCAAGCCCACTAACTTTGTGTACAATTATATAAATAAATAACTAATCCACAAACACCTCATTTGCTAATTTGGTATCATGGTTTATAGTAGAAAATTACGATATAACTAAATTTAATAAAATATAATGAGTGTATGTAATTAAAATTGGAGGTTTTAAAAAATTTAAATTGAAAATTTTTCGTTTTTTTTTAAACATTTTTTTGTTTTTTTTTTTTTGATTAAAAAAAAAAATTAAAAAAAGAGAAAATTTGAATCCGCTTTTCCCATTTTTAACGATTAGCTTATTGAGATAATATCTATGTATAAACAATTCATAAAAAGAAAAATTTTTTTTTTATTCTAGATTCTAGATTGATCTCTAATGGAAAAACATTTATCCGTTCCCAATATTTACAAATATCCTTCAGTATGATATATATAAAAATAGTTCGCAGTTTCCTATTAGGAAATTCATTATAATAGAAGCTAACTTTTTATGGGAGTGGTACAAAATGATGACAGTCAATCATATCCATAATATACTTAGTAGCAAGTAGCATAAATAATCCTTATCTAATTTAAGATAATTGAATAACGCACCCTTTTTTGCATAATAATATTCCGGTCGAAGTCATCATAATGCCAGTCAAAATCAGCAAAATGCAGATCAGGGTATTATATGCTCTGTAACCTGTTCGTGTAAGATTTTCGTAGAATCCGAAATGCCCTCTTCGAGGGATGTATTTCGCGAATTAATGCAATTGGATTTGGACATATAAGTGTTCAATTAGATATATATATTTAATTGAATAATGGTTATACTATTCCTGTAGATGTTATGCAAAGAAAACGTAATTTATACTTATAAGTCCTGGCGGGAACTTTGCATCTGGGATCATCAAGTTGAAGTTGGATCTATATCTAGATCTACAGCACTTGAGGGTCCGTTTCATTTGCAAAATAACTTGCAAAAAAAAAATTATTCATCCATTAAAAGATTTATGCAAGTATTGAACGATAATTTTTTCAATGCAAGATAAATTAAAATGAAATTCTAATTATGATTGTTTAATTAAATTTGAATTTTAATTGGAAAATCTCCCGGATTTGATTGATCTTGATTAATCGGCATGTTTTAGGAATTTCCGTACCGTAAAATTAAAAATGGACATTTATCATATGACCTGATAAACAAATTAAAATTTTACTTGAACTTACGAAAGATTAAATTTTTTTTAAAAAATAGATGCTTTAGATGATTTCAGAGAGTGCAGAAATTGTCCACGCCTTGAAGCACAGGATTAAGATTGTAAATTTGATTAATAAATAACGACATATTTCCTGTTATATTCAAAGTCGCTATATGAAATCTGCGCTTGTATTTTCACCTCTTATTCCTGCCGAGTAAGAATAAAAAAGGTTGAAAAATCTTAAAGAAACATTCCTATTCCAATGAATTAGTCGTGCATGCATGAAAGCGAATTTTCCTCTTCGCGTTCGTGATATTAATGCTGTGATAACAATGAAGTAAATGCGAAAGAAATAGTGTTAGATTGCAAGACACATAGTTATTTCCTGAGATTACCATCTTAGCTTCCAATAATCAACACTTCATTTCCATAACGTCATTAGTAGATCAAAGTATGTCCAGCCACTGGACAACAATAATAAAGTCGCGATTTTGATATACCATCCATGATTCGTCGGAGGTTTTTTACTAGATGATTTAACTGTAATTAATTTGTGTAAGTTAAACCTTTAAGTTTTTACATTATTCTGGCGGATTCATTTGGATGGTCATTATTAAATGTAAGTCTTTAAAACTATTAATGTACTATGTGACATACAAGGAAAAATTATTTGCATTCCTTGACTTTTTGATTTCAATTTCGGAAACTACTTGACTTTGAGCGTTCAAAATAGATCGAGGTTCGAGTTCTTACCAGACCGCAACTGTATTTATCATGCGACGATTACTTTTAAAGAATTTAAGGGTTTTGGATGCCTCGTTCATCAGGAAAAACTTGTCCCTGACTTTTAATTTAATGCTACATTTTAAGATGATGAATAATTCGTTCAAATGTACCATACTTTTTCTGCAAGATCGATGCATACATGCATACATGCATACAGATAATTTAAGGATAAGCGATGGATATTTTCTAGTTCGAAAAGTATAGTTTATTTCGTGTTATTGTAACATCTTTATTGAATGTTTAAAAGCTAAGGTTAGCGATCGATGTTGAAGTTAATTTCCGAGAAAATAAGGCCAGTAGCATATGTTAATAATACTATACAGTATTACCTAATATTAACTTTATAAGGAGTTTTATCTACCCCAGGTAATATTTTTAATAATATTTTTAATATTATTTAAGTATATAAATGATAATTTCAACCAATTAAAATATACATCATGCAAAGATTTTGCTTTACCTTATCCCCAAGACATTAGTACTTAAATATTATTTAATATCTGTCCCTAACCCTACGGCGGTAGAAGCCTGGGTACGGGTTGAATTTTTGGCAAAAACTCATAATCCCGGTTAGTACTATCTATATGTAATAATAAAAAATTATTTTTTTTTTAATTCTATCAATTTTATAGTAATTTTCTACCAATTACCTTGGAATTTTAATGTTTTCTTACTAATTAGCAATGTAAATTTACATTCGATTTAGTCCAACAACACAACGTGATAAGGTAAATAATTTTTATAGCTATCCTTTTTTTTTTACACAGGTTTTATGTACCGAGCCGGCGCAAGGTGCTTATTTCATGCAAGTATGCAAGTCTCTACCCTATGGTATTCGAATAACTTAATATTTTTTTATATACGTTTTTGCTATGATGCGTCCATCAAGTGTACCATTTCCTGACGTGACAAAATATTTATTTCTTTACAAACCGTATAATTTGATCTTGACTTGTACAATTTCCTGTCGCGATACAATATTTCTTTACAAACCGTATAATTTTTGGATCTTGACTTGAGGTTTGTACAATTTCCTGACGTGACACAATATTTCTTTACAAACCGTATAATTTGATCTTGACTTGTACAATTTCCTGACGTGACAAAATATTTCTTTACAAACCGTATAATTTTTGGATCTTGACTTGAGGTTTGTACAATTTCCTGACGTGACACAATATCTTCTTTACAAACCGTATAATTTGATCTTGACTTGTACAATTTCCTGACGTGACAAAATATTTCTTTACAAACTGTATAATCTTTGGATCTTGACTTGAGGTTTGTACAACTTCCTGACGTGACACAATATCTCCTTTACAAACTATCACAATCCTATCACGGTGATAGCTTTTCATATTTTTATCATTATAAATAGATCCAAGTTAATTTTAGTTTATTTACCAGAAAAGTTTGATAATACAGATAATACATAAATGCATGTTTAATTAACACTCTTTCGACTTGACTTTTATGATTCTCATTATTATAGCGAATTAAAAGTACAGTTATAAGACGACCTCGACGATACAACTATATAAGATTCTTACGTGAGAATGAGTCTGGTTCATTTCAATCATTTCACCGACAATTATCTCATTAGCCTTAATTTCTTACTTAACCTAATCCTAGCCCTCTTACATTACATAAACACGTGATTCTTAGTATAAAATAATTTTTTTTTAAATACTAATTTTAATAGATGTATATATATACTTAATTAAATAGTACAGTGGTTAATAGTATAAGTTGAGGTATTTGGCCTAATGCCCTACCTAATCCTAATACTAAGCCCTAATTTCCTAACCTAACCCTAACAACCCTATTCCGAACAACCTTAATCCTAAGCCCTAACAACTATAATCCTAACTCTAATCCTAAATTCCTTAGTCGGTGAGATGAAACATTTGTCTGCGAAACGACCCTGTCAATGAAACGTCTGTCGGTGAGATAATTGTCGGTGAAATGAATGTGACTCGTGAGAACATCAACGATATATTTTAAGATTTTCATATGGATCCTGAAATATCTTTCAGAGATTTTTTACGTTTTTAACTATTGGATCTGCATAATTTGGCCGAGATAATTTTGGCCTAGATTTACATAATATGGACAAGAGCAATAATATATCATGTGATAAAGTTTCAGGTAAAGTTTATTAAATTTATTACAAAAAAAAAACTCATACATTATGCATTTTAACTAAAAGATATATATTGAATTCCCATAAAATAACCGTAAAAATTGATTTTTCTGCTTTTAATTGGTAGATCAAATCCGATTTCAGAAATCAAGATCTGACCAATAAAAATTTTTAAACTATCATTAAAAAAAAAAACAATAATAATAATAACTAAAGAAAATAACAAAAAGTTCGAGATTCTTGAGATTCTTTTTATTAAACAAAAATAATGCCTGCGCCATTCTTTCTCTAGCGAATCAAAAGTTTTTCCGAATTTAAAAAATGAAAAGAAAATAAAAATTTTACTCTTCATTCATTTCATTTTTTATTTATTTTTTTTCTTTTCTCTCATTTCATTTTTTTTCATTCAAGCTTTTTTTTTTCAAAAAAAAAATCTTTATTAATTATTTTGATGATTTTCTGAGTTAAGAAAAAAAAGTATATATTTTTTTTGGTTAATTTATAAAAGATAACATATTTTTTTTTTTAAGGATCTTTACATTTAAATTTTTCGTGTCACATATTGGATTGGTATTATAAAAAAATGTTTTTGACATTTTATTTTTGTACTTCTTAATCTTTTAATTTCGAGATCAAGTAAAGGTTTTTTACACGATTTGAGAAATAAAAAAAAAAAAGAAATCGAATTTTCGACAGGTTATTTATATGCATCAATAACTACCACATTTATCATTTTTATCTTTATTATCTCTTAAAATATTACACAACTTTTGATAAACTTTAATTTTCCATTCGGGAAATATTAAAAAAATCTCAAATCATATTAATGAAATACGATTGATATATGTGTACTGTATATATGGTGCATACATAATATATATTCTCATACATATACTACTATATATATATACTCTAATGGTTTTATTAACTAACTAAAATTAGATCACCTATAAAAATAACATTATAATTTAAATAATTTATTTTATCATTAAAATAAAAAAAATAAAAAAATAGACAGATTTTATTAGGTCATCAAAAAAAAAAAATCGGTACTTATATATCAAAGATCGTACATGAATTAAAGCATAAAATGGAATCATTTATAAATAATAATCAATATTTAGGATTTTTTTTGATTTCCTATTCATCATCATCATCATCATATAATAAATAAAATATAAATAAATATGGATGCATAAATTTATAAATTTCCAAGAATCTTATTCGATCATCCTTAAAGGTATTGCGTCATAGACGTCATAAAAATCACAGACTTAATCCAAATTTAAAAAATATCACGTGGCACAAAATATAATAAGAGTTTTTTTTTTTTTTAACGTCAAAATTTTAAATAATTCCCACAGTCAAAAAGTTCACAATGCGTGTAACAAAAAATGAAATTTTTTTTTAATGACGTTAATATGATGAGTTTATTAAATTTTTTTATTAATGTGTATATGTTGGTCCATGCGCGTATATTTATATATATATAAAATGTACAACATATTAAAAAAAAAAGCTTTTTTTTTGTCAAAGGTTATTGTAGCAAGATTAGGTTGTTTTTATGCATAAAAATCAAATAACAAATATTGATAAGATTATAGAAAATCGGGTTTTTTTTTAACCGCAGATTCTTTCCAGATAAAAGGAATCCCGGCTCGGGGTAATCAAGTTAAAAGATCGGACCCCCGCGGGAATTTTAGGATATTCGGAATTTTTGATGGTTAATTTCATAAAAAAAATTTTTTTTTTTAAAGTTTATAGCCACAGTACAACAGTGCAACAGTTGCAAGACAAGTTCCTGTTCGAAAATTTTTTTTTCCTAAACTATAAATGACATATGAATCTTTCGTTCGATCTAACTTCATCAAACATTACATAATGAAAGACATCACGAGCAAATGCATGTATAAGTCTAAGTGCAGGGAATGCACGAATTAGTAATTATTGACCATCGTAAAATTTATTTGGAAAAACTATGTACGGTTCAATGCTAATCGTTTTATTATTATTACAATTACAAAGTTAAAATTAAAAAAAAAAATGGGACATTATATTATTACTTTTTGGATGAAACCAAATTTCTTTCTCCTGAACTTTAAAAAAAAAAATCCCATTGAAACTAAAAAAACTTAATCTGGCAGGAAAAAAGAATTAATTTATTTGGAATAATTTGAATTAATTTAAGGTTCATAATAATAAAAAAAAAATATAATTTAAAAAAAAAATAAATAAAATAAATAAAATGTTTTATAGAATCGAATAAATTCAAAATAATTCAAATTCAAATTCAAAATTTCATCCAAATGGGTAAAAAGTGAGATATATATATATATATATATTTTAAAAAAATAATAATACAAATAAAAAACTATAAATAAAATTTTATTATAATAATGTAAATTCCCGTATACAATTAGTTTACATAATTTCTATAAATTTAGGCGCAAACAAAAAAAAAGTATGTAAAGCATATGAATATATACATTAAACTTTGAAAAAATTTCCATAGCCACGCGAAATTCAAATGAAAAATAAAAATGAACTGCGCCATCAATTTTTGCAGGATTTCATGTTTTTAGAATTAAACCAAAATTGGCAAGAAAATGAATCTGAAAATATCGTGTGATTTACAATCTTTTTGATAATTTGATAATTTTTTTATGATCTTTTTTTTGTGTATAATAACTTTTTTTATATTATTTTTTATTTTAAATTATTCCTTTTGAAAATCTAATAATAACAAAATTTTTTACCCCAAAAAATAAAATATTCATTGTTTAAAGTTTAATTGATATTAATTGTCGTGACACGAACAGTTTAAAATTACGTCAGATGAAATTCAATTTTTTTTTAATCAACATAAAATTTAATTGTATTTTTATTTATTTTCTCTCTCAGCGTTTTAGTGATAAGAAATGTCATATATAACATAATCATATTTCCAAAATAAATTCTCGAGAATTATAACATATTGGAAAAAAATTTTTTACATACATATATATAAAATCGGGAAAAATAAACGATATAAACGAGTAAAAAATAAAACGGAAGTCAAGCTTAATTTCGATCAAACGATAAAAAAAAAAACGATCGACCCTAACGAATAAGGATCATTACTATAACGAGAAATAACTGTAAAAAAAAAGATGAATAAATTTAGTAATTGTGAGACGCAGATCATATACATATTCAAAAATGTACATCTTGCGGATTGATCGATATCACGTTAAAAGAATCACATTTTTCAAGTCAAACGAACGATTAAAATCTCGAGGAGGAAAAGAGGAAAAGTCGTTCGTTTATAAAAAAAAAATCGAGAAATACTTACATACGTAATGTATTTTCTTCCATAAACTTAATCCATACATAAAATTAATTTATCATGTTAATTATAAATTATAACATATTAATTAATGTAATTATGAGAATACATACTTACTCTTTAATAAGGAGGGGGAAGGATTAAAGCTTCCTTCCAATGAAGAACGTTGTTGATTATTAGATTCATTTAGGTGAGTAGGTCTTAATTCAAACTAAAAAGAAGAAAAAGAAAAAGAAAAAGAAAAATTATGGTTCGTTTTGATAAACATTTTTAAACATTTGGAAATTTTTTGAACTTACAAGTTTAACGAAACCTTTTGAATAGGGAATGAATTGCCAAGATCTAAATAACCAAGGAGAAGAAACCTAGAGCATTCAACATTGTATTTTTTGTCAAATATTTATACGAAAATTTTAATAGAGTAACCAAAAAAAGATCAACAAGAGTTGGAATTAAATTATGAAAAGTTTTTAATAAACCAAATATGTAATAATTTAATTTCTAAATATATGCTATTTATTGTATAAAATATATGCATATTTAAATAAAATATATAAATATAAATAAATAAAATATTATAATAATTATATATATTAACAATTTATTTTTTTTTTTCCTGCTGTAGCAGTTTCATTCGAAAAAAAAAAAGCGGAAAATTTATTTTCGTAAAAAAAAAAAACCACCAAAACAAAAACAGTCATGTCATTTACACAAAATACAAAGAAATCACAAAAAGAAAAAAAAAATTTGAATTTATCAGAAATGTTTATTGTTATTATTGTTTATTTAAATAAAAATATGGAAAATTTGTTATGGGTACCTCCCTCATACGATATATATCGTGACTCCTTCCCCGAGTTTCCAAGGTTATTATATATATACCTATACAGGGTTACACATACAGGGCCTGAATATATATGCATGCATCCATTTTATTTTTAGAAAGATTTATTGAAATCTTTCGATTGCATTAAATAAAGTTTTTCATTTTATGAAGAGAAATTGAGGGGACCTCATTTTCCGAATTTAGACAAAGAATATTCTCATTTATTTTTCCACGCCAAAAATAAAAAAAAATATCGTGTGACTTAGCTGAGTCATAAATTGAATAATAATTTTAATAATTTTACATTGTTAAGAAAAATTTTTTTAGAACCACATCGAGTAAATAGTTATGGCCCGTGTTGATTTGTTTGTGTAATTTATATAATCACGAATAATAATCAATATTATTAAGTTTGTGTAATGTGATTAATATTATTTTAGTAATACATAAATTATCTAATCAAAATATTTTTTTAAAAATAAATTTTTGGAAATAATAAAAGGATTTTTTAATAAAATTTTTTTTTTTTTTTTTAAAAAAAAAAAAATGATAAATTAATTAAATCTTTTTGGGGAAAAAAAAAGTCGATTTAGTTTATAAAAATAATCAGATTTAAAATTATGGATCACAAATTTAATTAAACTTTTAATTAAAAGCATTAACGCCAAATTTCCTGATTTACGTAGTTTTTTTAGTTCATCGTCCATTACCCGTTCCAAATGAGAATACTTTTTAGTTTAATCAATCCCATCCCATGGCCAAAAATGAAATACATTTTTTTATTTTTTTTAAAAAAATCTATAAATCAAGAAAAGATTTTCAATTTTAAACAAGTAAATTGTCTAGTTTTTCTAGATTGTGTGAGAAAAAAAATATACATATTATCTTTCTGTGATTTTTTGTGATTTACAAAAAAAAGTTCAGTGATGTCATAACAGATGACGAAAATCGATAGTATAATTAGTAGTTTAATTTGGTATAATTTTTTAACTATAAAATCGAAAAATCGAAATTATATAAGGTGGACATGTGAAAACAGCTTACAATAGATCGTTGAATAGATCATCTCCTGATTTTTTTTGTGAAATGTCTTTTTTTTTTTTATTATAAAAATAATCACTTGATAAGGTAAAATGGCTTAAAAAAATGCACAGACTCTATTATTGTTATAAAGAATCTAAATGTTTAGTTCTCTTTAAAAAGTAAAAAACTTTATTAATCCATATTTATTATTTTTTTTTTTACCTAATCAATATTACAGATTCGGAATTTTTCTGATTTTTTTATTAGTAAAAAATAAATAAATAAATCCACAAAAATCTCCCATTTTTTTTTACATAAATCATATTCATTCAAGCCCATTTATATTTTACGTGTAATACGTTGCCCGCGCCAAATATTATTTGTTATAGTATCCTTGTTTCACGTGGTATTTTGTACCAATTTTATCGAAATGAAACGGATAAAAAAATGTAGTTCATAGAAAAAAATAAATAAATAATAATCTTATAAAGTATAATTCATAATAAAAAAAAAAAAGTATAATTCTATCAATAGTTTTTGTTCGACCATTTATTAAAATTTTGTTATAATACACGTATAATATGTATGATGTATATATGTATATAACTATATATGTATATATGTATGTATAATGCATATAGTTAATTATATATAGCATGTGTAAAAAAATCAAAATGAATCCTGGTATGGACACAGTGGCGTAACTCGATTGCAGCCAGTCACAGGTTTTCACAGTTATCTTATTACAAGTATTTATATTGCAGATTGCGATTGAAACTGAAAATCAAATGGTTAACATTTCTATTACGGAAAAAAGCGATTTTTTTGGTTTCACAAGGTTTTTTTTTCAATCAGAAATTTTTACGTGTTAATCAATTTATTGTATTGTTGATTTTTATCCATTGCATAGTACACAAATATGTAACTCAACATTTTTTTTCTCGATGACTTCAAGAATGGACCGATTGTATTTATTTTAGTGTCAGGGTTAATGTTTATTGTAACAAAATTAAACGGATTTGAAAGAACACTAAAAATCAACTTTGTAATATTTTAGGACAATTGTATGTTGATCTAATGTAGTGCCAAGTAAAAGCAAGCATTAAGTTGTATCACCAAATTGAACCCCCCCCTCTTCATCTTACAATTATATTTTCCGAAATTAATTTAATTTAAAATTTTTTCTTTACGTAAACCAGGTAAACCAGTTACCCCCATAAATCGTGATTTCTGGGGAAGTCCCTGGGGTTTTTGAGGGGTTCTAATTAATATTGAAAATCCTTGTATATAATTAATTATTTTTTGAAAAAAATGGTAAACCATTGAATGCTCAAAATTTTTATTCCAGAATTACACATACATTTATATAAATAAAGATATCTTTGATTGATAAGAAAAAAAATCATTATATATATATATATATAATTTAATTAAACCTTATATTATTCTTTACCCAAATTTATCATATAAAAGGGTAGGTAACAAATGGTATCGATTACCCGACAAACAATGTACAGTAAAGCAAAAACTTTCTATTAATATATGAGGATGGGAACTTCTTTTTATAGTGATGATTTACAATCAGATAATTCAGAAAATATTCCCGAATATGAATATTTTCTAAATGTGTAAGTAAATAAAATGGGACAAATGGGATTACTTGGTCTAATCCAAAAATTAACTTATAATTTTTATAAAAGGTGAACTTTTTTAATTTTACACCATGTTTATTTATTTATTTTTTTTATTATTTTTTTTTGTTTGTTTTTCTTTTTTTTTTAGTAATCAAACAAATTAACAAATTCATTAATTACTGTAATTGAAACAATTATAATAATATTTTATTAAACTGACATTACCCGCCGTTTATCATATGCATTGATTATATATATATACAGTATATACTGTACTGTCTGTACATGTTAAAATATTGTATGAGGGAACCTTGCCTTTTTATTATACGATTAACAATAATTAAATGACACGTTTTTAATTTAACTATTACATGAAATACGCGAAACACGTGAACAAATATTTGTTACTGAGTATAATAATTATAATATTTAGATGGTTAGGCGTTAAGAATTTTTTTTCATTCATGAAATAAGGGGAAATAAGTTGGGGATGTTGAAGAACTTTTTGGGGTTTCGGGAAAAAAAGCCGATTTTTACCGAACCGTTTTAAAAAAATTCTTTTTTTTTATGATTCGTTCCAAATTATCTCCTGAGATCTCATAACTTAATTATTGAGTTATTTAAAAAAAAATTTGAAATCATGATCTACATTTACTTCGGTTAAACTCGGACATAGATTAGAAAAAAAAACCCGTTGGTGTTGCAAAAGTTATCTTCCTGACTTGTATCACCTTACTTTCTTTGACACGCATTCATACAAGATAGTAACACGAGTGAGAAGTCAAAGATATTCTCGATCGAGATCAACCGTCAGCCACAACTAAACATAAACATGTCAAATTATTATTTTATTATTATTTTTTTTTTTTCCTTAAAAGATTATCACGTCAGATCCGAAGAATAATATTCGGAAAAAAGATCCGATAACATGGTATTACGTTTACCTTTTTTAAAAAAAAAATATTTTTTTCGGAAAATCCGTTTAATAAACTTTACTGATTGTAAAAATTTTTTTTAGTATATATTTTTAAGTTTATATGATCCAAATAATGGTTTGAATAATGGGCGTGGGCGTTTATATTATGGTTTCATTCTATAAAACCATTAATTTTTAATAACAAATAAATAAGTATCCTTTTTATTTTGTTGTTAATTTGTACGTGTTTTTTTGACACTATACTAAATGGGAAAACTTAACCCAAATCCCGGCGTCCGGGAACTCTTATCCTGGTCCATTACATAACTTATTTTTGTTACACGTCATATTTTTACTATTTTTTCTTTGAAATTTTAGAAAAATTCAATCCTGATTTCTTTTTGTTGTTGATTGGTATAATTTTTTTTTATCCGTCAGGTTCAGGGTTTTTTGTGATTTTTGTCAATTTACCTTTTTTTTTTTCGTTTGATACTGAATTTTTTTTTACCCCTTTTTTTTTGTTCGAAATTAAA
Source organism: Rhizophagus irregularis (assembly GCF_026210795.1). Taxonomy (NCBI): domain Eukaryota; kingdom Fungi; phylum Glomeromycota; class Glomeromycetes; order Glomerales; family Glomeraceae; genus Rhizophagus; species Rhizophagus irregularis. Next base: position 4,612,541 of record NC_089442.1, on the reverse strand, counting down.
GGAACGAATTTTTTTTTTTTTTTTAAAAAAAAAATCGAAGTTACTACAACATCTAATATTATAAAGTGGATATGTAATTTATTCAATTTATTTTCAGTAATAATATTTTTTCTCGATAGTTGCGATAGTTGCGATGTAGATTTTAATATTAAAATTGGTCAAGAACGATTTATTTAAAATAAATTTTTTTAAAAATTATTTTATTATAATAATTTTATTCTCACTTTCACACTCGAATTTATAATAATTTTATTCTCGCTTTCACACTCGAATTTATAATAATTTTATTCTCACTTTCACGCTTCTCGAACTTCTCAAACTTCTCAAACTTTTAGCCTTTTTCTCTTTAATACGATACACACAAATTTTTTATACTGTAATTTGTATCTCATGTCCAGAATTATAATTTAAATCCAGAATTTGAATTATATTATTTGGTAACGATCCATGTATTATTTTATTGGGTAATATACACAACTGTAATTACAGTCGTTGGGAGGAGAAAAATTATCATTTAAAATCTGGTTCGCGTTATTTAATATTGGAGTATACTGTATATATTACAGAAAGTTTTAGAATTAATAAATATTGGAATATATATTATATATTACAGAAAGATTTAGAATTAATAAATATTGGAATATATATATGGTTTAGAATTAATAAATATTGAAATATATATATTTTAGAATTAATAAATATTGGAATATATATATTATAGAAAGTTTAGATATTGCAGAAAGTTTAGAATTAATAATTATTGTTTACTAAAATATTTAACTGATTTACAAATTTAACATCTTTTTATTAAATATTGTAGCAAAATTCTTTATTTGTATTCATTCTCCTACATGTTTTTCTGCAAAAATCATAGTAACCTTTGAAGTATTATTACAAAATTCTTGATTTGTATTCATTCTCCTACATGTTTTTCTGCAAAAATCATAGTAACCTATAGACTAAACTGGAGTAATTGGAAAATATTAGTCACATACTTGTTAATCCTTAGATATTGAGATTTGAGAATAACTAAATTATTTACCAATATCTTTATTCATCGTATACACCATGGATTTAATGACTTTTTAAACTATAAACTTTTTTCTAAATGTTTTTTCTTACCCTTTGCTAAGTGTACAGAGGTTTTCTAAATCTTTACCTAAACTTTTATCTAAATCTTTCTCCATTCTTTTATCTAAATCTTTTTTCACCCCTTTTCTAAATCTTCTCCCTAAACCTTTTTTCCTAAACCTTTTTTCTCCAAATCTTTTTCTAAGCCTATGGATACGATGTGTTGAATATTTAATATAATTACTATATTACATATTTCATTAAATTATTAAATAATAGTATTTATAATACCAAAAATTATGATAAAAACAATTTCCATCATCAAGGGCATCTTATAAATAGATGATTTTTTTATTTAGAAAGCCATTTGATGAGACAGACTTGAACCCGGCACACCAAATTCGACCGGTTGTGCGCCAAACTATTTAATGAGACGGACTTGAACTCAATCCATTGAATTCGAACCATTTGATGAGATGATTGAGACGTGCTTGAACCCAATCCATCAAATTCGAAAACCCATCAAATTCAAAATCAACGTCATTATACAAATAAAATAATACAATAAATAAATAATACAATAAATATATAATAGAATAAATATATAATACAATAAATATATACTACAATAAATAAATACCTAATACAATAAATACCTAATACAATAAATACCTAAATACAATAAATACCTAATATACAATAAATACCTATACTATACAGTACAAGATTCTACCTAAAATTTAAAATTCACATCGAATCTTTCCAATGAAGCCCACCCTTAAAAGAATATCTAACTTGTTGAGAAAATTCATCATCAATCAAAAAGTCTAAACCAGTTAACGCAATTCCCTTTGAGGCTGTTAAAGTAGCTTTATGTGCAATTTCAGTTTTAGAAGCTTCTGCGAATTCAGGCGTATGATTTGCAATTCCTCCTGGAGGTTTTATATCATATAATGCATGGATACCGGGAACTACGTAAGTCACATTTCCCTGATCAGTTGAACCTCTTGATACTTTTTCTTGTTCGCTTTTCGATAAAAATTTTATACCGAATTTTTTAAGATGTTCCTCATATCTTTCACCTAAAGGAACATTTGTGTTCACGTCTTAAAAAGAGAGAAAATCAAATTTTCAGATTAAAAATATTCGATTTAGCCGATAAATAAACTAAATAAGACTAACCGAAAACTTCGTCTTTCCGAGTGATTTTAAGATCTTTGGCTCCATTTGCCTTTGTACATCCAGTTGCTTCAGCAGCCGCTTCAAAACATTTATAAACACGTGGCTTCAAAGCGCGTAGATTTTCAATTGTTCTTCCACGAATATAAAATTTCCCGGATGTATAATCGGGAATAACTAATTATTATACAGAAATTAATTGATACGTCAAAAAATTGTACAATATAATATAACAATAAAAAATATATATACCATTTGGCGATTTACCACCATCACTTATGATTCCGTGAATTCTATAAAGGTTTTTAGAATTAATAAAAAAAAAAAATCAGATTATAAGTTACAATTAATCCCATGAGTTAATGAACTGAATTCTACCTATCCGTAGGTAAAATCTGTTGTCTTAATAATCCGATACTATTATAAGCCAAAAACATGGCATCCAATGCGTTAATTCCTTCCCAAGGTATTCCAGCTGCATGCGCATTTCTTCCAAAATATTCAACCTCACAATATTCAATAGCTAAAAAGCGAAAGAAACTTCCATCGTAAGAACTTTATAAAAATAAAGATAATATATGAATAATTTTATTTCATTTATTTCAAAGAAATAATCAATTAATTAATAACTTTACGTGGGATGGGCCATTAAAGAGATATCAACATCGTCATAAGCACCAGCTTTGATCAAATTAACTTTGCCTCCCCCTGTTTCTGAAACATATAAAAAAAATTCGTAAATAAAAAAAAGAAAGAATTACATTAATACACCCTCTAAGTGCACACACTAATATGATCTAGAGATGGGAAAAGTTCGTAGTTAAGCGGTCGAGTCGGTTTGTTCCTGTTCGGTTCGGTACTTTCGGTTCACTGGTTTTAATAAATTTTTTGATATGAACTGACTCGGTTCTAGATCAAACTGACCAAATCGTAAACTGGAACCGGCTCATCCAATTTTAACCGGCTCAAGTCGGTTCGCTCAATAGTATCGGTTCAGAACCAGCCCCCATCCCTACTATGATCCAAAGAGGGATGCACTTAGAGGTAACAATAATAATTATCTTGATATCAACCTTCATCAGGGGTACCAAATAATTTTACTTTTCCAGGAATTTCATGTTTTTCAAATACAGCTTTTATCGCAATTGCAGCAGCAATTCCACCAATTGCAATCAGATCTAAATGTAAAAAAAATTTTGATTATAAATAACTTATTTAGATTTATTTGATAATTATTAAGAAATTTATTATATTATTGTTATTGTTATTGTGATTTAGAAATATAATAACTCACTATGACCACAAGCGTGACCAATTCCTGGAAGAGCATCATATCTGTTAAAAGAGAGAAATTATGATCCGTTCCAATACAAATTAAATTGACCATAGGTTCGTTTACTTACTCGGAATTAAATGAAACAACTTTTCCTTCACCACCTTTAGATGAAAATTCTGCTACAAACGCTGTTTTAATGCCGTATGCACTGGGTGTTACATCAAATCCTTTAATTAGGAACGAATAATATTATTATCAAAAAATTTTGCAATTAAATACTTATTTTTCTCAAACTAAAAATTTACCTTGATCTTCAAGATATGTCACTAATAAATTATGAGCAAATATTTCTTCTCCACCTATATATTGAATATATGCAATATGATAAATTTTATGAAAGCATCAGATAAAAGTATTATTGTATTGTAATTACAGTCAATTCTCTTTAGGTGTGTCCTCCTTGGGACCGGAAAAAAGTGTGCAATTATAGAGAATAAATAATTAGAGGTCATATATACTGGGGACTGAGTGCATTTAGAAGGGGAATGCACTTACAAGTGGTGCATTTATAGAGAGTCGACTGTATAACATCATAAACTAACCTAATTCTGGTTTTTCATGGATCTAATATTTATACAAACATTTTTTTAACCTCGACTAATTAAACAAAATTTTATTTACATTTATAATGTACCTAAAGTGTACCTGTAAACTAAGAGTCCTCAATTCTTCTGATTTTTTCTCAATAGCTTTTATTGCAGTAATTGCATACTCGCTCGACAGGCTGATTCCGGACATTTTCCGTTCGTAAAAAATGTATTTGCCAAGTAAATTTAAGTCAATTGACGAAAATAATAAACAATTTTCAGCCTTTTTTTTTGAATTTGATTATCTTTTTTTATTATCAAGATAAAAAGTATGGGGATCCTTAACCTGTACTCCGGGTATACGATATTATTCTGTTCCCCCTTTTTCTTAAATATGATTGGCTCAAATTGTAGCCACAAATTTCGTGTAACTTTATCTTAGAAAATATCTTATTTCGCGAAAAAAAACAAGAACGAAAAAAAACAAGAGCAAAAAAAATTTAATTACACATATAACAAGAAGGAAAAAATTTTTATAACACTCAATATATTTTATTCAGTTTTTTCAGTTTAATAATTTTATTTTGTATTTTATTAAACTTTAATAAACGAACACAAATTTTTCATAAAACTTGTATATACACAGTAAATTACTAAATTTTATTACAAAATCTATGAATACTAACTCAGACAATAACGAAAATTAATATTTAAATATTTTTATATTCATTAAACAGTTATACTTATTCAAAATTAGTTATATTTGGTCATAATGTTTAAATTACGCGACGAAGTATCTGTATAAAATATAACAAAAAAATAAAAAAAAATAAATATAATTTCATAAATATTCACACTTAACTTGATACTTAATAGTCCCATCTCTGCAGAACAACTTTATTTAACTCTTAAGAACGCGTTTACTTTGGATAAGCTGTTGTAATTATATTAATAAAGTTAAAAAACAAGCGCGCACTGTAATTTTTACTATAAAAACTCTTATAAACCTCAAGTAATTTTATAAAATTTTAAATTAATTATATAACTTCATACCTTTATTCCTGTAAAACGATTTCATAGAAATGAGAAAAAGTGAAAGAAAAAGAAAGAGAGTGTGTATACAGTTTATTGTTGAAGCGTAGGGATGTTAACAGTTTATGATTGGATGGTTCGAACCGCAGTTTGATCATAGGACCGGTTTCAGTTCAGTTCAAACGTCAAACCAAACCGAGACCGAACCGATAGAAACCGGTTTAGTGAACCGGTTTTAGATCGGTTCAATTAACGGTTACGTGTATCTGCACGCGTAACTTTTTACAATAAAAGAATAACGGATTTTACATTCTTACATTTTTTTATATCACCTTGCATTATTACAACTATGTCGGGAGTTTTTGAAAATGACGATAATAATTTATCAGATGATTCCTTAGCATCTGATGATGAAAGAATTATAAATAAGAAATTGTCAGCAGATGTTTGGGAGTTTTTTCAAAAAATTCAAGATGAGGAAAGTTGGTTAATTACAAACTATAAGTGTATTTTGTGTGCAAAACTTTATTCACCTGGTAATCCAACATCTACACTTCGACGTCATTTAACTAAAAAACATCCATCACATTATAAAAAACCTGAAACCCGCCAAACTACTTTACGTTTTAAACCTTACTCTCCATCAAAATCTAAACCTATCACAGATTCTTTGGTTGATTTTGTTGCAACTGATTTGCAACCTTTTACCATTGTTGAAAATCCTGAATTCAAATTATTAATTAATAAATTGAATCCCCACTATATTTTACCTTGCAGACAAACCTTAAAGGAAAAATTCATAGAAAATTATAAAATGAGAAAAAATGTGTTAATTAATGAAGTCTCACAAATTAACTCAAAAATCTCTCTTACTACTGATATTTGGACTTCAGAAATCTCAAAAGATTGTTATCTTGGAGTAACAATGCATTATATTAACAACAATTGGGAATTAAAAAATCTCTTACTTGATTTAATTCCTGTAAATGGTTCTCATACAGCTGGGTTAATTACTAGCAAGCTTTTACAAATTCTTGAAGAGTTTAGTATCAGTAATAATATTCTTGCATTAACTACAGACAATGGAAGCAACATGATAGCATGTGGTAATCAACTAGCAACTGAATTAGATCAGGAGTTTAATAATATGGCTTTTACTCATTACAGATGTGCTGCACATATTATAAATTTAGCAGTAAAAGCAGGAATGAGTCATGTTGGAAATGAAATCAAAAAACTTCGTCAATTTGTTGTTAAAATCAAGAATTCACCATTATTTTTGGATAAATTATCAGAAATTTGTACCCTTAAAAAAGTTAAATTTCTTAAACCAATTTTAGATATAGACATTCGCTGGAATTCCACATATTTTATGATTAATAGACAAATCTTAATGCAGGGTGTTTCAGAATTACTTGCAACAACAAATGTTGAAGAACTTGGAGATTTATTTCCAACAATATCTGAATGGCGACATATTAAGGTATTTTTTATTTTATAAATTATTATTTATTTTATTTTATAATTATATATTTATTAATTATTATTTTTTTTTACAGGAATTAGCAAAGGTATTAGAACCTATGTATGAAGCAACCAATTTATTATCATCATCAAAAAATCCTACACAAGGTGATATAAGATTGGTTTTTAATGGAATGTTTAAAAAATTGGATCATTATCAAAGAGGAAATCACCATACACAAAAGGCAATAGCATCAGCAATTTGTAATAAATTGAAAGCCTATTGGGACAAATATTTGAATCAATCTTCCATTACTTCTTCAATATTAGATCCACGCTACAAAACCACATTATTTAGTCATAATGATATAACTGAAATTATTAGTAAATTACAAGAATTATATTTGTCATATTTACCCTTAAATAATCAAACCATACCATCAGCACCAGCACGATCATCTCGTGATTATTTTCTTAATTTACTTAATCCAAATAATATTCGTCAAGAAGTATCGCATGATGAATTAGATCGATACTTAAATTCTCCAGTAGATAGTAATACAGGTTCTTTAATTTGGTGGAAAACTTATGAAAAGGATTACCCAGTACTATCTCAAATAGCTAAGGATTATTTAACAATCCAAGCAACGTCGGTTCCATCAGAAAGGGCATTTTCAATTTCGGGATTAACTATTTCAAAAACTAGAAATAGGTTAGATCCTGAAACGGCAAGGGCAATTATATGCATGAAAAATTGGATATCAGAAAAAGAAAGAATGGAAAATTGAATCAATACTTGCAATATGTCTTTTTTTTTCCTTTTTTTTACATTATGTGAAATTTTGTTGGTAATTTTTTTTCTTATAATAAAAAATTTTTTGACGATATACGATATATTTAAATTCATGATCTGCATTACACAATTTTGTATAAAATACTATAAATATCCGGTCTAAACTTCGGTCTAAACTTCAGTCCAAACTTCGGTTCAAACTCTGGTTCTAAACCTATAACGGTTCGGTTTTGTACTCAAACCACCAGTTTTTGGACCGAAAACCGGATGGACCGAACCGTTAACATCCCTATTGAAGCGTAAACGATAAACAAATAAAATCAGTGTGTGACGTAAGGGGGAACAGGATAAGTAACGTATACCCCTAGGAACAGGTTAAGATTCCCCAAAAAGTATTACACATTTACACATGTGACACACGTGACACACGTGATGTCTGTATAACAAAGATTTGTCACACGTTTTTTATTCATCTTTTTTTGGAACCTTTCGGAATTAGTTGCATATAAAAAAAGATTTTTTTTTTTTTAAACTATTTCAAAAAATTTCCTCACTCTCCTAACTCTTAACACTATACACATCCTTAAAAAAATTTATATTGGACCAACATTAAAAAATATTCTATCGCATTTACATTCACGCTTATTAAATACCTAACATTAAAGTAACTTAAAATTTTATTAACAAAATTAGTTTCTTTCCTAAATTATGCAAATAGATTTTAAAATGGTTAGAATATTATCGGCGAGCTGCCATAGATCAGTAAGTAAACGCTTTATAATTTATTAATTTATTACCGATAGTCTAAGAGTATGAGTTTATAAAAATACCTAAAAAATAAAATGAGATTAGTACTAGTCTTTTATGATATGTGTGAAAATTCTTGTATCTGATATGACAACTTCTCCAAACTTGGATTAAAAGATCGAAAATATGTTCCAGTAACATGTTCAAATCTTTTAGGATACAAGTAATGCTAACATACCTATGTGATTTCTATTAGATTAGACGCTAAAGGAAAAGAAAAAAATGTTATTCCATATTTATTAACATGAAATTTTTCTTTTAGATTCAGATATTGTTTAATCCAAAGATTGGAATGATTATGTGGGAAATTAGGAGGAAGTTGAAGTTTTTATTGATTGGAATGATTATGTGGGAAATTAAGGTGGAGTTGAATTTTAAGTATTGGAATGATTATGTGGGAAATTTGGGCGGGGTTGAAATATAGGTTATGTCTCACATCAACATTTCTGAAGGGTTAAAGCTTTGGAGTGTTGATGTGGGAAATTTCCTTTAGAAGTTTATTTATATTTTTATTGGACTTCTAATATGGCACTTCAATACCTTTTATTTCCTCATAATTTATTACAGCCTTTTAATTCTCATAATCAATTGCTTACTTTAAAGTGAAGCGCTTCGTTATCTCTTTGTTCTTTTAATTTATTGGGTGCACTTTTCTCTTTTATTATTTACATATTTCTTTACTTTTACCTTAAAGTGAAGCGCTTCGTTATCTCTTTGTTCTTTTAATTTATTGGTGCACTTTTCTCTTTTATTATTTACATATTTCTTTACTTTACTTTTACCTTACCTTAAAGTGAAGCACTTCGTTATCTCTTTGTTCTTTTAATTTATTGGGTGCACTTTTCTCTTTTATTATTTACATATTTCTTTACTTTACTTTTACCTTACCTTAAAGTGAAGCACTTCGTTATCTCTTTGTTCTTTTAATGTATTGGGTGCACTTTTCTCTTTTATTATTTACATCTTTTATTTCTTTTACTTTCACAAAAAACAAATTTATTTAATTTTTTTAAAATAAAAAATAATAATTTATATACAATTTTTTTTATTGATGAAAAGAATGACGTTGAATACTATTATTGATTGAGGTATTAATAATACTTTCATTAATAACACTAAGATTAGTTGTTCGCCTTTTATCAGCGATTGAAGTTTCATAAGCGGGAGGTAAATCATTTAAATTATGAGAATAATCTTGATTAAGATTAGACCAACTTTCATCATATTGAGGTAAATTATCAGCGCATCTACAAGATAAAAGAGTGATTGGTACATCAATTTCAATAACTTCTTTCTTAAATTTGTTGGTAAAATTTCCAGTCATTTTTGATTTTATAGGTACTTTAACATTTATATGAAATTTTAAACTATGTGATATAGTTATTGATGGCCAAGTACAAGAAATATGTATATAATTTGAACATTTAGGTAAAGGAAAAATGAAATTTTTATGATAAAAAATATCATCTAATATAATTTCATTATTATCTTTATCAGAATTTGAATTATTATTATTATTATTTATACGATAAACTGAAAGGATTTTTGATTCAATATTTTTTTGACCACGTGATCTATAAATAGATTGTTCGTTTAATTCTATTCGTAATCCAATGACTTGTACTCTTTTAACTTGTGGAATTGTTTTAAAATCAATATTAATAGAATCTCCTATTGAATAAGCTTTATTAGGTATTGTAATTTCAAAATTTATTAAACCAAGCCAATCTCTTGAAATTGCAATTCCTTGAGAATTTGATTCTTCGGATAAATCACGAATGATTGTCACATGATGAGACGTATGTAGATTAGGAGAAAGTTTCGCTTTGATAACTGTAGCTTGAAGTTTATAACTAACATTACCAAGTTGAGCTTGAATAGTTTCAGGTAAAGTACCAGGAAGAAACAATTCAAAAGGGTAAGTATAAATTCCTGCTGGTAATAGATAATTATTATCTTGTAATGAAGAAGAGGGGTGTAATAGAGAATTTGCAGTTGGTGAGGGAAGAAAAGTCCAATTATGGTTTATTAATTCACATTCTTCACAAAGTTCATTACGATTTTTATGAGAACCTTTAAATGGAAAGAGAAATAATTTTATGTTAAAGGAAAGATATTAGAGAAATTTTATTATTAAAGGGATTTTATAATACATAATTATAATTATTGATAATTACCATAGTAAGATTTACATTGAGGCCAATAAGTTTTCATTCGTCCAATAAATTTCATTTCAATTCGTTTAATTTTAGTTGGTTTAGATAAATTCATTATTAATTCACCTCTCATAAAACAACCCAAAGATTCTTCTGGATTTCCTTGAAAATATAATATAGGTTCTATTAATCTGATTTGTAAATTTGAAGAAGATTGTAAAATTATATTTCGAAATTTTGATAAATAATATTTTGCTTTTTCATTATCGTGAGTATGATGGTGTTTATGAGGTAAGGAACTTTCCGTTGAGGATAATATTGAGGAGGATAATATTGAGGTGGATATTGAGGTGGATATTGAGGAGGATGATGAGGAGGATGCCATTTTTTTTTTTATGAATATGAAAAAATTTGAGAAAGAAAAAAAAATCTATTTTTTTTTATTTTGAAATGAAAAAAATGAAAAATAAATAAAATAAATATTATCTATATATATCTATATATTTTTTTATTTTGCAAATATTTTGCTAGTTAGGAGATAGGAAAGTAAAGGATCAAAAAAAAAACAAAATGTCTTGTGTCTTGTATAATAAAACGTTTTATATATATATATATTGTCTCACAATTCTAAATAATCATAAAAAAAACATCAAATAATTTATTTATATTTATAACTAATCGGTAAATTTTTAGTAATCGGGATTTTTAATTGTAATAGGGTCATCGGAAATGTGCGTATGTTTGGTTTTTGATTTTGTAAACCTAAAAATGATGTAATTTCTAAGATAAAGTTGGGCTTATTATTTTTGTTACTACAAACTGCATAATTACAATTTTATGACAAATAGGCTAATAGGCGTCTTTATGTTTAATAAAGATAATCCTTTTTATGGTAAAAAAAATAAATCAACTGATGATCGGATTTTTTTATTGGAAATGACGATCTTCTATTGATGATGATCTCAAAAATAATTTTATATTAAAAGTTTATTTTATATTAAATAATTTTTTTAATAATTATGCCCAAAAAAATTAAATTTTTAAAAAAAGAAATCCGGAGAAATGTTATATCATAGAAACAACGATACGTATATTTCTTATATTATTAGAACTCCTTGTTTATAATATCAATTTCAGGCAAATATTAATACACTGTTTATAAACTGTTTATAGTGTGAATTGATATCTTTGTATAATTATTCGAAACAATATTTTTTTAAAAAAAGAATATTTTCTTATGAAATATTTAATTTAAATTAATTATATGTTTAACGTTACACGAGGAATTAATTTAGTGAATAACGGAAAATCCAATTAACTTATAAAAGTGACACAAAACAATTAATATTTAGAAATGACCTAACAATGCATTAATTTGTCAAAAAAATTAACTCTCGTGACCCACTCACATGGCATATAATTTACATCGTGAACACTAATAATTTTTGCTTATTTATCGTATCTCGAAAATAATAAATATTTACAAATTATTTTTTTTTTGTAAACTTACTTTAAATAAAATATATTTAACCGGTTTATTTAAACATAATTTGGAACCAGTATTTTCAGCTCGGTAAATATTCATTAAAAGGACTCGGAATTTTTTTATAATTTATCCGAAACGTAAACAATATCAGTTAAATGTCTCTATTGGTAAATTGGTAAGTTTTGGAATAAATTGCATAAATATAATATGAAACTTTGTTCTAACTCGGGGAAATTCCATAATGTAATTACTATAATTACTATAATTACTATAATTACTATAATTACTATAATTACTATAATTACTATAATTACTATAATTACTGTAATTACTGTAATTACTGTAATTCATAATTAAATTAATTAATTTTGTAATTATGGTGACAATGCAAGTTTTACTTTGTTCTAGCTAATTTAATTGATAGTTTCTTTTTTTTAGTAATATATGATATATTAATTAAGAAATTCATTATCCTGTGATATTGTGATCATATTTAGAATATCATATACCGTAAATTATCCAAATTGTTCGAACAAAGACTAATTTTTGAAAGAACTGCCTGAAATTGAACTTTGGTATATCATTATGCGAAATAACGTAATAGATTGATTACATCCGTTTAAAATACTTTAAATATATTTAGTTTCTTTAAATGTAGGTAATTACTAAAACAAAGATTGAAATATGAGAATATTCGATTTATCAGATTCAGATTATTCCGGATTTACGAAAAAAATTATTACAAAACGAAAATTAAACAAATTTAAATGAATTATTTATTCCTCGTTTATATATATATATATATATAGGTTTCATCACATATAAGATTATTTGAAATTATTTTCAATATTGCTCGGCAAAATTTGCGTAGCAAACTTTGCCGTGTAACCTATTTACGCCTATTAATCGTTCACCTGGTTTTGACATCATTGTCAAACACGTGGTTTATCGAACCAATAAAATAATACTTTAAAATTATAAATATTTACTGCAATGTATTCAAATATTATGTTCGGAAAAATAATTATTTGTTCGTTTTCTAATTATTCTCGTTTTTCATTACTGGTGTAAAAATTAATATCTAAATAAGGAATAATAATCTTTCCTTCAAAAAGTATTAAATATCAAAATCGATTTCGTTAGTAATATATTCTATAAAGTTGAAAATGTAAAATATGTTAGATTATAAATTATATATTGGTTGTTATTTATAATTTTTACTTACCATCGTTAGATTGGTCAGATTTTGTATCGATATCAAATTCAAGTTCTGTTGTGATGTAATCTAAATAAGAAGAATCAAAATTTAATCATTTTATAAAAAATGCATGCATAATAAAAAAGTAATTACCAATACTTTCATCTTTGATTATTTTAATCCTTTTAATATTTTTGCCTAAATAGATATCTTTGATTAATAAATAATTGGTTTCTAAAATTCAATATACAATATATAAAATTTATTATCATACCATTATCAAACCTATTATCAATACTATTATCAAGTTGGTTATCATTAAACTTTCTTTTGACTTAAGGTTCGTTAAGAATTATATAATCAAATAAATTATACCAAACATAAAAATTATTACCATTAAATAATTTGAACTAAGTTAAAAATTATGAAAAATGTACAATTAAAATTTCAAGTTATTTACCAAGTTCTGAAGTAACGGATTGGATTCTTAAACTTATTGTAGAAGCTGCAGATTTTATCATGTCACTTAAATATCTACTCTTATATATGGCTTTAGGATTATTTGTTGTCACAGGCCCAATATCTGATGATTTTATAATTATAGGTTTATGACCATAATGATATATTTCCGTAATTTCTTTTAATATTTCATCTGCTATTGGTCTCTTTACTGGATCAGAATGCCAGCATTTTTTCATTAAATCAATATAACCTCCGGGTGCATTTGTAATAATTGGTGGACGTAAACCATCACATATTTCAATTATAAGTTCTGTATTATGATTTCTATCCCAAAAAGGTCTTCTTCCTACCATTACCTCCCACATAATCATTCCAAAACTATATATATCTGAAGCTTTGGTATACTTTTTTCCTTGTAAAACCTCTGGTGCAACATAAGGAATTATGCCATAAATCTCTTCTTCATTATCTGTTGATTCAGTTGCTGATTTACTTGTTCCTAAATCACATAGTCTTGCCTTAAGATCACTGAAAAGAATATTTCCACTATGTAAATCTCGATGTATAATATTCACACCATGAATATCTGCAAGTCCGTCTATAATGTTTTTTAAAATAGTTAACTTAAAACTCCAATGAATGTTAAAAAAATCTTTAATTATATAATGCGTCAAATCCGAATTATAATATGGCATAATAAAAATAAGATCTTGAGTAATACGATCTTGAGTAATGCCATAATATACGTTAACATGACTTGAATGACTATCGTAAATTAAATTATCTCCATTTAAAGAATAATGATAAAACATCTTGAGCTGAATAAAATTTATTAGTTGAAATTATATGTCTTGAATTTAATAAAATTAATATGGAAATATTTACCTCGTTTAATTCTTTTGAAGTAATATCTTTAGAATCATTAAGCTTTTTAAGAGCAACTGTTTTAGACTTATTAAGTAGGGTATAATCTAAAGTACCCTCATCAGAAATTTTACAATCAATCCAAGTAGCTTTATAAATTTTACTAAAACCTCCTTCACCGATATGTTCAATATTATTGAAATTTTCATAAGGAACAAATATCATTTTCCCATTATCTTGTTCATTATTAGTTTGAGTATATATGATAAAATCATCAATAACTTTATTTCCACTTGGTATAATTCTTCTTTTTGCTATGTAACAAATATGACAAATTTGATGATTTTCATATGAAGAAGTTCTTATTTTATTACATTCTCTACATTTCACGTATTTTTTTTCCATTATTACGTCAATTCTTTTAAAAATTTTGAGCGTTGTAAATGTCCATTTAAATACCTTCAATTTATTAAACCCGGAGTTTTTTTTCAATCAAATTCTTATTCTATTATATGCAATTTCCGATAGAAATTTCCTTAAGTAATCATAAAATGTCACTATAGAATGCGAATCTCTCTTCTTGATAGATTTTCTGATTATAGTTACACCATTTGAGTAGCCTAAATTTCTTTGTATTTCTTATTATCTTTCGGGTGATACAACATAGAATTAAATTCTGAAATTCTTTATTGTTTTATTAATCCTTATTCACTTTATTTAATCAAATAATCGATTTAATAATATGGGATACAAGTCTTTAATTCAATTATACCAGGATTAAGATTTTTTATAAGCTGCATATTATATGAAAGATAGTTGCTATAGTTTCTTTAAGGTATTTTTTTTAAAATAATTATATGTTATAATTATAATAAAGTTACCGGTTTTTTAATATAGTTTCACGTAATAGAAAAAGTTTCGAACATTAATTTCCAAAGTTTTATCTCCAGACTCATAATTCAAATGCCTATAAAATAAGACGACGTTAACGTTAAGAACGAAAAAACTTTACCAAGATTTTCTTATATTCTAGGTATTTTGAGGAAAAATTAAGATTCTATTCCGTCTTTCCGATCGAAATTTCCTTAAGATTATCGATCTTTCCTTGATAGATTTCTAAATTGCAGCCACAAACATTTGAAAATCTAAATTTCCCATTGTGATAAAGTATAGAATTAAATTATGGAACAAAACTTTTTTTGTTTTGATATTACTTTTTATTTCGAACGCGTAATGCAAATTTTTTTGATTCGATATTAATTTTGTCAATTTCTTGCATATAAATATTCAATAAATATACCAATGAAAAATAACTTTTATAATTATGTAATAAATACGACATTTAAATATCAAAATGAATTTCGCTAGTACTATATTCTATAAAGTTAAAGAAGTAAAAAAAAATATTAGATTGTATTAAATATTGTTAATTATTATATATCTACGTATCATACCATTATTATTAACGTAATCTAAATAAAAAAAAATGTATACAGTATATAAAATTTTACCAATTTATAAAGGAAGCCAATATATGCATAAAAAAAACAGTTGTAATTTACCATCATTTTCGTCTTCATTTAGTTTATTCTTTAATATTTTTGCCTAAAAAAATATTTTTATATTAATAAATAGTGATTTCTTTATCACAATGAAATTTTATTTTACCATTCAAAGCTATTTAATTGATTTAAAATAAATTTAAATTTAAAAATGATTATAATGATCAAAAAACATATAACTTATATGAGATTTTATTAAACCACTCAAATATCTACTACTTTTATATACGGCGCCAGTATTATTCTAGTTTTAGCTAGTTATTACAATTGTTAAAAGCTATAATAAAGTTTAAATGACCTAAGTTGAAATTAACTTTTGTATACAATATGCATTTGTCTCATTTGACAATAATACATTTGCGAAAATTTTAAATTGAATAATCAAAATATTAATTATAAATTAGAAATTAAATAAAAAAATTTTATTTTAATTTACAGTTATATATATATTTAATAAAAGTGGACAAATCGTTAATATTTGTTGCTGACTTAGCCAAGTCTTTAAAAAACTTGTCACCAACGTTGAGGTGCAGCAACATTGGTCAGGGAGGGAAAGGGAAGAAAAAGCGAAAGAGGGAAAAGGGGAAAGAGCGAGAGAGTAAGGAAAGGAAGGAAAGGGAAGGGTAGTCGTCACACGTATCACGGGAATAAGTAATTGCGCAAAATAATTTGTTTTCGCATATTCTCAATTGAAAAAAGGACCCTTGATGATCTTTACATACGGATAGCGTTAAATTCTTTTATGAAGTGATCGATCGATTTTCGTGTTGCCCAAAAGCGTATTCCAAAATTGATACTGGAAATTATATAAAAAGGTGATGTCTCTGTTAGTGAATCCTTTTTATACTCCTTGCAAGTAAAGCAAAAAAAATTCAAACTAATCAAGCTCTTACCATTATTAAAATCATTGATATTAACAACTCGTAAGTAATAATAAAGTAAGTTGGTTTATTGCTCGGCTAGTTTCTCTAAACATGTCATGTTAATCGATTTTCCCGCCTCTATAGATGTTCCAAAATAAACTGGACACATTACTCTTCTTGTTATATATCGGCATTTTGATCTTCGCCGAGAAAATCCTTGATCATCACGCGTATAATAGGCGCAGTGAAATAATTAAAGTTTCGCTTTCGGGCTTTACTCGTGTATGATTTACGTGATCAAATCACAATATCGGTGACATCATTTATCACGTGGTTCAGTGTATAAATAAATCTGGATTATAGTGATACAGTGATACAGTAGTCAAAAAATACTGAAAGAAACCGAAAAAACCACCAAAGGACAATAATGGATAAATTGCCAATACTGTTACAAGTGAAAAATTTCTTCGAAAATAATACGACTTAGTCATTACTAAAGTTTCTCCAGTATAGAGAACCGAAAATTTTACGTATGAGAAAGATAAGGAATAAGAACGCGTTGACCATTTTTTCTGAATCATGTCTCTTCGGAAGTTAAGTGTATGAGATGTGCAATACTGCAATTAATAGCTGGGTTCAAGAGCTAGAATATGTTCCGGTCTTAGGACACATCGTGACATATTGACAATCCCCGAGTAACCAGCTGGATTCGTTCTGGCGAGTGAGAGTGGAGTTCGTCTTCCCTCGGCGCCCTTGAATATACTATATGTTAGTTGTCATAACGCAACAAGCTGGGTTCGTCCTAACTGGTTGTCAGGCTTCGTGCTGTGTTATGATCCGTCTAAATGCATAAGATAATTAAAAAAGTATTAATTCGATCTAATACTAATATCTATTTTCTTTTTAACAAAAGAGGGAGAAAACTTGTTTATATACATAGGGAACTTACTTATTTGCAAATTAATTAGGATACATTAACGACGTAATAGATGATTCCATTAGGGATGCAAAAGTTGCAAGAGTGTTTTTACCCGGTAAATTAAGGTCATTTGTAAAGGAATATGAAATAAAGCGCAATCACGTAAGTAAAAAGTTAAGTTTATATTATAAATGTTTTTATGTATTAAATTTTTTTTTTCCCACCATCCAAGACCACATGAAAGATTCTAAAGAATTTATGAATCAAATCCTAATTTACGCACACCAGATCCCAACAAGCGAGTGCACCGGAAAGTAAGGTAGGTTTCCGTCGTGTTTCACATCATGCGTAGTAAATTCACTTTTTCTTCTCAACATCTAGATCTCAGATCTCCGGACTAATCAAGATCACGGTGATGAAGGAGATAATGAAATTATTAAATGCCAAAAGAGATATATGAAACCGAAGAAGATTGTTCTGATCTGGAATTCGTTAATGACAATAATGACGATGACCCTGATGACCTTGATTATGTTTATAGCCTGTCTTCGTCCTGTGACGAAACAAAGGTCACAAAGTCATCTCGTAATTTGAATAGTGACGAATAATCACCATCAGTATCGCCAACCGAACAGGTGAGATTATGAGACTTTAAATTATTTTTTGATTAGCAAGTCATTTACTAACATGCGTGTATTGTGTGATCATCCAGACAAATTAAATGAAGATACAACTCCAGTTGTTGTATCTAGTTTAAATGAGGTTAAAGACAATAAACAGTTATTGTACAGCTTTACCTTTTTTTCAAACATTTTTTTCAAAAGTTAATTTAATTATTTCTTAGAGTGCAACTTTTGATCGTGGGAAATTATGAAGAGGGAACAATTATACCACTATCTGGTACTTCTCTCACAACACCATTACCTGGTAATGTCCCTGCAACGCCACTATCGCTTAAGCAGAATATTTTTAAACGTCCTCAGACCTTAGTCGATATTTATGAAATGGACTTGGATTAGGCACCGTGGAAGTTCAATGCCATAATCGACAATATTGAATCCTTCAGAATTTATACAAAAAAATATCAAAAACGAGACTGAAAACGAAAACACAACTCGATTGTTAATGATGGTGTTATTTTAGAAGATCTAGGTGAATCGATAATGATGTACTTCAAAGAAAAAATACAGAGATATAAACCTAAGAAAGACATATCTGAAGATGTTTGCAAAAACCTTGAAAAAATTTAATGTAGTAAGTAATCAAAGAATAATTCACGAAAGATAATGATTGGTATCTTCCTTATTCGCTTGTTTCATATTTTAAATATAAATTATTATCAATTCTTTTTTTTTTGATTTTCTTCATTTTCTTAATTTTCTTTATGGATTTATTCATTCTACAATAATATTTCTTACATCTTTCCTTTCTTTTTTCAAACGTAAAATTGATTTAATGGTTAATTTAAAAGATACCCTTTCCCAATAGTTTAGTCATCATAAGAGGTGAAGTGCAAAGTTGTGCCCAAAAATGTCTTGACCGAAGAACACGAAGAAAAAAATACGATGGAATTCTTTCCTTCAGTCGACAGTTTTAATTCATTTACATAGAAACAGCAACAACGCCCATATTGAAGATGATTTGTCAAAATTACATCAGGCCATCATTCTCATGTGTATACTAATGGTGTCCACTCATAATTATACAAATAATATCAATATAAATATATAATTATTTTTTATCATTATCTGTTATATATAAAATATTACTTATAATTATTATCATTCGCCTCATCCATCATCCGATCTGTCGTACAAATTTGGTTGGATGTTGAATGAATCTTTTACCAATCAGAAACAAACTTTTAGGAAAGATATCGCCGATGACTGTTCTTTATGTTCAATTTAATGGTGAACTAAAATTTTTATCTATTATTATTTGCTATTATTTGCTATATTTGCTAAAGCCTTGACCTGTCATATTATAGGAGCAAATACTGAGATAATTGGCCAGCAAATATGTGGCCAATAGTTTTTTCAATCATGGAATTCGTTATACCGGAAGAAATAACAGCATTGCCTAAACTGACGAAAGTAGCGGCAAAGATGTTATCATCAGGTAATTATTTTCCTATTATCTGTTAAGTATTAGTATTAGTGTACTCTGCTAACTATTGATCTTTATTCTTTGTAGTCATTTATTCTAGATATAAATAAAAATATCAAGCGTTACTAAAGAAAGTGGCTGATTATTATTTAGATGAAGATAATGACTGGGATTCACCACTAAAGTTGAAAGTTCAACGTTAGATAGTTATTTTTTTAACATTCAATTTGTATGAACCTTAAATTGTATTCCGCCGAATTCTTCTATGATGAGCTTAACCTTCGGAAAATTAATATTCTATTAATAAAGCGCCCACATAGGGCTTGTTTTTGTATAATAATAAACAAAATAGCGGACATTAACCACAGATTGGTAGTGTTCCGAACGGAACGCACGTGACTTTCATCAGATGATAAATAATGATGTTATATTTTTCAAACGTGAGTGGACAGGTGATCCAACTCAATATGAAACCGATTATGAAATCTTAGTAACACTTCCTACTACGGGTTCTAGAGGTACGCTGCATTGTATAGAACAGCCTCTGCTGAAAAGCTCTGAAAGTAAAGACATACCAAACCTGACCTGGGGGGTATTGTTAGATGTGTTAATAGTACCAGATCAGAAAGTGTGTTTTCAATAAGACCTATAAGCGGAACTGTCCATCTTTTGAGCCTAGAACAGCGTGCGTCGAGAGTAATTTTGAGGTATGAAGCCTGTTCGTCTGGACGAGAAGAAATTTTTTTTAATCATTTCAGAGTTCAAACACATAATGCGAATTTTAATTGGTTTATATCGCAAGTAATATTCATTGAAAACGCATACAGTATATGTTATTAGTGTACGATAAAAGATTATATGTATGAAAATTGTGTTTTGAAAATAAATTTATGACTTAAACTATCTAATGTCGTAAGAAAATATGAAATTACTCAAAATCTTTCAAAAATAAATAGTGAAAAGTTTTCCCGTACGTTATAAATAAGGCATACCAAATATTATTTAGTAATTTTCGACATCTATTTTTATTATTGTAATTTCTTATAATAACCAGGAAGTGGGAATCGAAAGCAAAAAATATAACTAAAATTTGCGTTCTGATTGGTTGATTGTTGGTTTTATAGCAGTATCATGTGAATGACAGAAACAATCTTTCATAGTCCATACTTGCACCTTTAAATATCAAAATCAATTTCGATAGTAATATATTCTACATAATTGAAAAAGTATAATATGTTAGATTATAAGTACATATCTGATATTAGTTGTTATTTATTATAAATTTATAATTTTTACTTACCATCATCGTTAGATTGGTTAGAATTTGTAACGATATCAAATTCAAGTTCTTTTGTAATGTAATCTAAATAAAAAAGAATAGTCAAAATTTAATCAATTTATAAAAAATGTATACAAACGACGAAAAAGAATTTACCAATACTTTCATCTTTGATTATTTTAATCTTTTTAATATTTTTGTCTAAATAGATATCTTAGATTTTAAATAAATAATTGGTTTCTAAAATTTAATATATTATAAAATTTTATTATCTTACCGTTGTCAAAACTATTGTCAAGTTGGTTATCGTTAAACTTTCTTTTGACTTAAAAAAATTATAAAATTCGTTAAGAATTATATAATTAAATAAATTATATCAAATATTAAAAAATTATTACCATTAAAGTTTCTCCGGTAGTTGTCAAATTGGTCTAAATAATAATTATGACCGAAAATTAAATTATTAAATTATATTATAAAAAATTACAATTAATATCACAAAATATTTACCAAGTTTTGAAGTAATAGATTGGCTTTTTAAACTTCTTGTAGAAGCTGCAGATTTTATCATACCACTTAAATATCTACTCTTAAATATGGCATCAGGATTATTTCTTGTTACGGGTCCAATATCTGATGATTCTATAATTTCAGTCTTATATTCCTGTTCATTAACAAGTACTTCCTCAGTTTTTTTTAATATTTCAACTGCTGTTGGTCTTTTTTTAGGATCAGAATGCCAACATTCTTTCATCAAATCAATATAACCTTTAGGTGCATTTGTAATAATTGGTGGACGTAAACCATCACATATTTCAATTATAAGTTCTGTGTTATGATTTCTATCCCAAAAAGGTCTTCTTCCTACCATTAACTCCCACATGATCATTCCAAAACTATATATATCTGAAGCTTTGGTATATTTTTTTCCTTGTAAAACCTCTGGCGCAACATAAGGAATTATGCCATAAATCTCTTCTTCATTATCTGTTAATTCAGTTGTCGATTTACATGTTCCTAAATCACATATTTTTGCTCTATGACCATTTAAAAGAATATTTCCACTATGTAAATCTCGATGTATAATATTTACGTCATGAATTTTATTAAGTCCTTTTATAATATCATGCAACGTACGTATCTTATCATACCAACTAATATTATAAAAGTCTTTAGTTATATAATGTGTCAAATCCGAATTATAATATGGCATAATAAATATAAAATCTTGGGTAATAGGATCTTGAGTAATACCATAATATACGTTAACAAGACCCGAATAACTATCGTAAATTAAATTATTTCCATTTAAAGAATAATGATAAAACATCTTAAGCTGAAATAAAAAATTTATTTGTTTATGATTTAACCTAAAGTATATTTAAAGTTTATTAATAAAATTTATATGGAATATTTACCTCATTTAACTCTTTTGAAGTAATGTTTTTAGAGTTTTTAAGCTTTTTGAGAGCAACTGTTTTAGACTCATTATGTAGGAAATAATCTAGAGTGCCCTTATCAGAAATTTTACAATCAATCCAAGTAGCTTTATAAATTTTACTAAAACCTCCTTCACCAATAAATTCTATATTTTCGAATTTTTCATAAGGAACAAATATCATTTTCCCGTTATCTTTAACATAATTAGTTTGAGTATATCTGATAAAATCATCAATAACTTTATTTCCACTTGGTATAATTCTTCTTTTTGCTATGTAACAAATATGACAAATTTGATGATTTATGCGTGAAAGTGTTCTTGCTTTATTACATTCATTACATTTCTTTTTTTCATATTTATTTTGTGTTAGTTGTGTATCATTTAATAATAAAAAATCTATTTTATGTCTAATATCTGTTGATTTTTCCATTATTATTACGACAATTCATTTAAAAAATTATTGAGCATTGTAAATCCATAAATCCATTTAAATACCTTTATCTCTTATCAATTTATTAAATCTAAAGTTTTTTTTTCAAATCAAATTCTGTACCCTATTATATGCAATTTCCGATAGAAAATTTCCTTAAGCAATCATTAGATGCACATATGTACCAATAAAATTCGAATCTCTTATTATCTGTTGTCAGTGATACGTACGACATGGAATTAAATTCCGGAAGAAAAAGAAATTTCTTTTTTTGTGTTAAATTTGATTGTTTTTATGACCAAAATAACAAAACCGATTTTCTTGATAACAAAATTTTTCGTTAAACTTCTATTATTTTATTACGTGATCTTTTCCTCAAGTTTAACAATTAATAAATATCTAGAATCTTGATAGGATGAAAATCGTTCTTAATGTTAACGCTGTCTTTATTTTGTAGAAATCCGACATCACGAATCTAGAGATGAAACTTTGAAAATTAATGTTCAGAACTTTTCTATTAACGTTAAGCTATATTATAAAACGCCTAAAAAACCGGATCTATCATCGAATATTCGATTAATTCATTGAGCAAATTTTTTTTATTTTAGCTCTAACAAATATTAAAATAATTAGAGGAATATTATAACATATAATTATTACGAATTAATTATTATATCGGTAAAAAAAATACCTTATAGAAACTACCTTCCCCTTCCATGTTAAAAGACTAAAAGACTCAAATATAATATACATCTTAATTTAGTAGAATTAGGCTTGTATCTTAATCAATTATTTAGTTAATTTGTGTCATACACGAGGTATTTAAAGCAATGTTACACGTTAAATAAAGTAAATAACATAATAAATTTCGCTTAACTATCCAATTCACCATCGTATAATATCAAAATCCAAATCTTCAAACGATGTTGTGTCATTCTGTTTCTTTTGAACTGAGGTTTGCTGATGATTTCAAGTCTTCACAGTTTGAACACTCTTCAATATATAGATACACAAGAATTTTTACCGTTGAACCACACAATAAGAGTTTACAGTATAATACAAATATGAGCGAATTTTTTTTTTAATGATTTTCTGATGAAATAATACATGCAGTATATAGGACATATAGGACATGCAAAATAATTTCAATGTGTTGCGCTATAGTTCAATTGTTGGTTGACTTTGAAAGTGCGTTATTACTTTTAATATTTGTCGATTTTTTCATGAACTTTAAATTGAAAAAATTTTTTAGGGTATCCTATACAAATTGCAATTACCCGATAAAAATTCTTTTTAATAATGATGTTAATAATGTTTGGATATCGATAAATAGTTGTAAATAACCGGAATTAATCGAAATTTTTCCTCGACAGATTTCTAAATTGCAACCAAAACTCTAAATTTCTCATGTGATACGGCATAGAATTACATTCCGGAAATTCTGGAAGAAAAAAACTTTTTTTTTATTTTTTTTTTGTACCTTTATTGACATCACAGTCAATTGGCTGATTCGTTATAACGAGGAATAATCTACGTATCTGATTGGTTAAATGTCACGTGTAACTAATAGTCGCGGAAATTTTATTTCGAAGTTCTGTTATGTCGATTGTCGAGGGCTGACTGAACGGTAGTTACCAATACAAATATAGTAATATATAAAGAAAAATTATAACTTATATAATTATACTGTACAGTACAGATTACGATATTTAAAATACAATCAAAAAGGATTAACATCAAAATAAATTTCGCTAGTAATATATTCTATAGAGCTACAGCAGTAGTTGCAGATTTAATATTATAGATATTATAGATATACTTATCATCATCGTTAGGTTGTTTAGAATTTATCGTAACGTAATCTAAATAAAAAAGTGCATACGGTATATTAAAAATCAATTTATAAAAAAAAAGGTATGCATGAATTGTGATTTATCATCATTTTCGTCATATTTTTATATTAATGAATAGTGATTTCTTTATCATAATGAAATTTATTTTACCAATACCATTATCAAAGCTATTTAATTGATTATCGACAAACTTTCTTTTATTTTAAAAATAAATTTAATTCGTTAATAACAATAATTTAAATGAAATAAAAATGTTATACTATTAAGAATTTTTTAGCAAAAATCAAATTGATCTAATTAATTGAACGCAAGTTAAAATGATTATAATGATCAAAAAAACATATAATTTATATGACAAACTATTAATCAAGTTCTGAAACTTCTTGTAAAAGCTGCAGATTTTATCAAACCACTCAAATACTTTTATATACGGCGTCAGGATTATTTGTTGTTACAGGTCCGATAATATCTAACGATGTTAATTGAAACAAAATATTAAAATTGTTTTAACATTTATTATTCTAGTTTTAGCTAGTTATTACAATTGTTAAACAACATTGATCAGGGGGAAAAGCGAAAGAGGGTAAAGGAAAGAGCGAGGAAATTGGAAAAGGAAAAGGGAAGAATGAGAGAAGGGAAAGGGAGAGGGAATGGAGGGGGAGTGGGGCGATGGAATAAGGGAAAGAGAAAGTAGTGGAAAGAGCGAGGAATAGAAAAGGAAAGAGGGAAAATGCCACCCATACACAACCTACGTACCTAAAAGAAGATATAAAAAAGGGAACCGAAGAGAAGACCTAATAAAAAGAAAACCTAAAGAAAAGAGAAGACCTATCAGGTGAAGATATATCGAAGAATTATTCAACCGGGTTTAAGACTATTTTATTGAAAAACAAAGAAGACCTAAAGAAAAGAGAGGGAAGACAGAGAGAAGGCAGACTCCAGAGAGACGCCTAAAAAAAAAGAAGAAAAATGAACAGTTATTAATGTCCGTTAATATAGAAAAAACTGAACCAATTTTTTTTACTTTCCGGTATCCAATAATCCAAGTCGAAAAAAAGGTTAAAAATTGAAAAAAAAAAAAATTTCATTGACTAAGGTATTGGGGACATATTTATATTACTTATTTTATAACTCATGACAAAACCCATGTTGCAGAATAATTATTTGCATAAAAAGTATTAAATATCAAAATTGAATTCTCTAGTAATATATCATTAGAATTTATATCGATATCAAATTCAAGTTCTCTTGTAACGTAAGCTAAATGAAAAATAGGGGTCTGGGAATAATAGATTGGCTTCTTAAAGTTCTACATTTTCGAATTTTTCATAAGGAACAACCACCATTTTCCCATTATTTTTAGCATGATTAATTTGAGTATAATAAAATCGTCAATAACTTTGTTTCCACTCGATGTAAGCATTTTTTTCTTTGTAACAAACATGACAAATCTGATGACTTTCGTTTGAAGTTCTTCTCTTTTTATTTCATTCACTACATTTCTTTTTTTTTGTATTTTAATTCAACTTTGTTTCGTGTTGATTGACTTAAAAGTGTGTCGTTTGATAATAAGAAGTCGGTTTTACGTTTAATGTTTGTTGATTTTTCCATGATTATATTTTTAAGTTTTATATTTTAAGTTTTTTTTAAAAAAAAAAGAATAGCAGATAGAATTTTAGCTTATTTATAGACACTCATATAAATACTATTTCATTATTAAAATTAATATCTTTAAGCAAATTTTCTTTTAAGAATAATAACTGGATATCCAGTCATAAAGCATTTGAAAACTCCAAATTTCATTGTATTTCATTATTTGTCGGGTCTGGTGATACAGCGTTGAATTAAATTCTAGAAGAGAAAATTATTATTTTAAAGAATAATCAAACACGTAATGCAAGTTTTTGATTGGTTTAGTATTTACACGTATATATTGATTGGTTTATTTCTATTATTTTGCCAAATTCTTACATATCAGATATAGCCAAATATTCAAATAATATATAAAGGAAAAAAAATAACTGCTAATAATAATATAACTAATAAAAAAAACATAAGCACGAAGTAAATTAAATATCAAACCCAATTTCTCTAGTAATATATTCTATAAAGAAGTAAAAATATTAGAAGGTTGTAAATTAATTATTATTATTTATTATATACAATATTTACTTACTCTCATCATTAGGTTGTTTAGAATTTGTATCGATATCAAATTTAATTTCTTTTGTAACGTAATCTAAGTGAAAAAATACCGTAAATTTTAATTAAGTTAAAATGTATGCATGATAAAATTTTACTATTCTTTACCATTATTTTCATCTTCAGTTAGTTTGGTCTTTTTAATACTATCGCCTAAAAAATATATATAGTATTTTTAAATGAGTAAATATTGACTTCTTATTCATGATAAAAATTTTCTTTACCGTACCATCGTCAAAGTTATTTTCAGATTGATTATTATCTTCAAATTTTCTTTTGTCTTAAAAAAAATTATAAAATTTGTTAATGATGATTCAAACGAAATAAAAGTTTATAGTCAAATAAACAAACAATTACTATTAGAATTTCTTTGGTAAAAATTTAATTGGTCTGAAAATTGAACGAAAAGTTAAAATGATATTATGAAAAAATACAATGTAAATTACTAATTATTTACCTTTCGAGGTAATAGATTGGCTTCTTAAACTTCTTGTAGTAGCTGCAGATTTTATCATATTACTTAAATATCTACTCTTATATATGGCACCTGGGTTATGGATTGTTGCAGGTCCAACATCTGATGATTTTATAATTTTAGTTTGAAGCGCATTCCCATTATAACGTATATCATGAATTACTTTTGATACTTCAACTGCTGTTGGTCTTATTTCTGGATCAGGATGCCAGCACTTTTTCATTAAATTAATAAAATCCTTAGGTGCATTTGTAATAGTTGGTGGACGTAAACCATCACATATTTCAATTATTAATTCTATATTATGATTTCTATCCCAAAAAGGTCTTCTTCCTGTCATTAACTCCCACATGATCATTCCAAAACTGTAAATATCTGATGCTTTAGTATAATTTTTTTCTTGTAAAACCTCTGGTGCAACATAAGGAATTATGCCATAAATGTTGTTATTATCGTCATTTTCTGTTGCTGATTTACTTGTTCCTAAATCACATATTTTTACATGTATATTATCTACAAGTATATTTCCACTATGTAAATCTCGATGTATAATATTTGCATCATGAATGTTGACAAGTCCACTTATAATGCTTTGCAAATAAGACATCTTACCATGCCAATTAATCTTAAAAAAATATTTAGTTATACAATACGTTAAATCTGAATCATAATATGGCATAATAAATATAAGATCTTGAGTAGTAGGATCTTGAGTAATACCATAATATACATTAACGTAACTATCATATGAATTTTTCCTATTTAAAGAATAATGATAAAACACCTTGAGCTGAAATAAAAATTTATTGGATTAAATTTTTTGTATCAAATTTGAAGTCTATTAAGACTATTAATGAATTTAACATGAAATATTTACCTCATTTAGCTCTTTAGAAGTAATATTTTTAGAATTGTTAAGCTTTTTAAGAGCAACTGTTTCAAATTTATTTCGTAGGGAATAATTTAGAGTATCATTAGAAATTTTACAATCAATCCAAGTAGCTTTATAAATTTTACTAAACCCTCCTTCACCAATAAATTCTATATTTTTGAAATTATCATATGGAACAAATATCATATTCCCATATTTTTTAGTACTATTGGTCAATGTATAACTAATAAAATCGTCAATAACTTTGTTTCCACTAGGTATAAATAATTCTTTTGCTCTGTTACAAACGTAACACAAATTACTCCTAAGTTTTCTTGCTTTACACGTAATACAAAGCGGCGAACTTAAAGATTTGTTAGCCATCATTTCATTAATATTGTCGTCAGATTTTTTAAGTAAAAAATTTAAAGAGTCGTAAAGATCCGTACAAATCTTTTTTCTTATTAAATTAATAGCTTAATTTATTGAGCGTGAAGTTTTCAACCGAATTCTGTATTCTTATATGCAAATTCTGATATATATTTTGATAAGCGATTGTATATACAAATACGTACTTATGAAATATAGAGTTTGAGAATTCTTTTCTCGATAGAATTTCTTAATTGCAGCCATAAAGCATTTGACAATTATTAATATTTCTCATTATTAAACGGTTGATCTACTGTGCAATAACCGAAATTGTCCTCAATACCCAATAGATTAAAATATCATTGTATTTTTCGATGTATAGCACTGGTACAGCATATACTGTAACTAATTTGGAAAGGAGAATATAAGCCCCCACGAAAAATACAATATTAGAACAATATTATTTTAGCACAAATTTTTAATTGATTTAGTACTTTCTTATTTTATAAAATCTTTACTATTACATGATTGATTACATTGATTTGATGCAAACAGCTGCTTTGTATTAAATTATTCTTATCAACATTTTTTATTTTATCAACTTCTCACATATGCCAATCATTATAACCTCTATAAAGAAAAAAAGAGAAAAAAATTTTAATAATATGACGTACAAAACACCTTTAAAAAGTATTGATTTCTCTAGTAATATATTCTATATAAAGTAAAAATATAAAATATAATAAGATCATAATAATTAATTATCGATATCAAGTTCAAGTTCTTTTGTAAAGTAATCTAATAAATAAAGAAAATTTCCAATCAAATCATAAAAAATGTAGGTTTTTAAAAAACAAAGTAACTATTTACCATCATTTTTTCTTCAATGAGTTTAATCTTTGCCTAAAAATTAAAAACCATAAAAATTTCTTTATAATTGAACGAAATTAAAACATCAAATTATTTAAGGAAGATCAATATTGTAAACTATTTACCCAAACTCTGAAGAAATAGATTGGCTTCTTAAGCCTCTTGTAGATGCACATTTTATCATACCATTCAAATATCTACTCTTATATATGACGTCAGGATTATTTGTTGTTATACATAGGTCCAATATATACCATCTTTTTTGGATCAGAATGCCAGCATTTTTTCATTAAGTTAATATAACCATCAGGTGCATCTTTAATAATTGGTGGTCGTAATCCATCACATATTTCAACTATAAGTTCTGTATTATGATTTCTATCACAAAAGGTCTTCTTCCTGTCACTACCTCCCACATAATCATTCCAAAACTATATACGTCTGAAGCACTTGTATAATCCCAATTCTTTTTCTTTACTAAATTAGCCAATTCTAAAACTTCGATAATCTCATGTAATTAACATGAAATTTATTTATACTTATATAATAAAATATTTATAAAAGTTTATAAAAGAAATTTTTTTTTTTAAAAAAAAATAAATCTCGAATTGATAAATTATTATATGGGCGTCCTTAACGTACAGTGAGGGTGTACGATATTAACGTACGAACCGGCCCGAGTTTAGGAGTTATGCACTTGCACGTGATAGCGTTAACGTTAATTCCGGCCAGTTCGTACGTTAATATCGTACACCCTCACTGTACATTAAGATTTAACTAATTACGTGGAATTCCTCAAAATCAAAAGTAGTTGGATTGATTTTTTTATTATTTTCCTTAAAAAAATCACTAATAATTATATGGATTTTTTTGCAACAATTACATGGATTTTGTGTAAACTGAAACAATTGTGGGAAGAACTTCATTATTTATATATTATATATATATATAGTTATATATATATAGTGATAAGTATATGTCCATAAAAATCATACATACAAAGTAAAAATTCCACAAACATACTAACTTACAAAATCGTACTATACACCAATCAGTTGAGCTTAAATATTAATTGCCCCAATTTTCCATTCCACATATGCAAGAAACGAACTTATCAGCAACCAGGATATTTTCACGAACTCATAGTTGAACTGACATGTCTATTTTTCTGTACACGCGGATATTAGGATGTATACACGCTTTTTAAATGTACAGTACTTTAACCGCGTTATGTTATTATTACATGAGTCAAAAAAAAAAAAATGATTATGACAGAAAATATTAATCATGTGCCCACATTCTTATTTTTTCAAGAACCAGTCGTCTTTTGTTCGATCAACATTTATTTTTTTTAAATATGTGGATTTTTTATGTTTTGATTTTCGTGATCTTGGTGTATCCAATATTGTTTGGATTGGTATTGCCCTGGTTATATCTTTTCCTATCGTCTTAGTTTTTTCCTTAGTTCTTTTGGCAATATGTTGTACTTTTTACTGGATATTTGTGGTGCCTTCAATATTAATTGGAGGTACTTTGACCACATTGGGGTATGGGTATGGTATGGCTGGGTTCTTATACAGAAAAATTCGTTGACGCGAACTTTTAGAGGAAGTACAGTATCAAAGTTACTTTGTATTTTATTTCCTAAAAGAAATGATTTATCCTTTAAATTATTATAGGAACCTGCGAGATAATAATAAGTGAATATGATTACCGCCAAATGCTTGGAAGAGTTGAGGCTCTTGGCTACAATACTCAAGCTTTACAGGATAGAGCGGTAACAACTGGCCAATTCCTCTGTGAATATGACAATGGGTCAAACCTAATTCAATGTGGAGAATGATTAAAAATCAAACAACTGGGAGACGATATTCAAGTGCTGGGGAGGATTATGTATAGTTGGAAAACGAATAGGTCTTACAAACAATGTGCAAATAATTCAACTTGAAGGTTTCTTTATCTTTGAATATTTTCATATTACATTGTTTAACAACTGCTTTTCAAATAGAAAATTTTGATGAGAGTGTACCAGCTGAAAGACAAGAATATCAAAATTTTCTTAGAAGAGAGGCAAAAGGCATAACTTATTTTACTCATCAAATGGGATCTCAACATGGTCGGCCATTAGATATTTTACTTGATGAAGATCGTTCCAATCGTAACTATAGACCAATATATTAATAAATTTTAGACCATAATTTCAGTTGTTGTTTGCTCATTATTAATTTGAAATTTAATGTTCATATATATGTATCTTTATTAAGTTGAAATCAATATTCATATGTACTTCATTACAAAAAATTGTGATTTAAGTTGGTTCATAAAAATGGTATAAAAAATGGTATAAGACAAGCTTGATTAAACTCTGGTATCTGATCTGTTCACAACAATACTCTAATCTCAATCTCCATACTTGCCCCAGTTGAGATTATAGCGGGAAGGATCTTCATCTTTGCGATAATTCCATTCCCTAATAGAATCAATGGTGATTTGAAAATCTGGATGGCTCTCATTCCACCATGCAACAAACTTTTCAGGAGTAGTGAGCCCTTTTGTCTTGAGGTCGAACATGTATTTGGGGTCAGGAAATTCATGTATTTCTTCGTACATTCTCTTGAGAGAAACTTAATTTTGAAATGAAATGTAAACAGTTAGTCTGGTAGTCTCCAAGAAACTTACTGAATCAGAGTCGGTCAGATACAATACGAATGTGATGTTTAATCATTAACGCTTTAGATTCTTCAGAGTCACTAAAATCGTCGTCAGGTGAGTAGTAGGACAAATCATCCTCTAAAAATTAATTGTAATGGCTTCAGTATTTAATAACACAAAAAAAGTGTTGATCTCTCAATACCTTGTGACTGATTCTTGTTAGTTAAATCCATAGAGTTATTTCCTTCAAAAGAAAGGAGTTTGAACAGTTTTAACGGATGTATTTCGAGTTTTGGTGATTTTCATTTACACGTTATAATATGGCTCAGATAAAAAATAGTGTTAGAAGAAAAAGTTTACTTCTTTGAAAGGGCTGAGCGTAATATTGGTTTTTATGTCACACAGACATTACATGACCGTTTCTCGATAAAATTAATCATATTTTTCCGAAATTCCATGCAATCCGAAAGTAAATAATTTTACTGCTAAGAATTACCTTTTCGGATTCTTATGCACATGATAATGATAGTAAACAATTGCAGCTTCATTAAATATTGTTATTGACAATGGCTATGTTTGGAATTTGGATAGGTTTTTGAATAAAACCCCATATATGGCGTTTAAGTCATTTAATTCTTCAAAACTTCATCCGCTATTCTTCAGGATATGAAGAAGAAACTGAATGATATAAATTTTTTGTAGCTCATTTAAAATTTCCAAATAAAGAGTTCCTAATCTACCTCCCCGTTCTTTATCCTCGAAATGAATATCAGATAATTGATTACTATTATCTTCTAATAATTGAACTTGGCATCATATTTATATCTTTTAATTCGTATATATTGATTGTTTATTTTATTGTTATCTATCATTTTTGCCAATTTCTTACATATAGTCAATATTCAAATAATACACCAAAGTAATAATAATAATAGTAATTCAAAAAAACATATTAAATATCAAATCCGATTTCTTTAGTAATATATTCTTTAAAGAAGTAAAATATATTAGATTGTAAATTAATTATTATTTATTAATACGGTATTTACTTACTATTACTATCATCATTAGGTTGTTTGGAATCGATATCAAATTCAAGTTCCCTTGTAGCGTAATCTAAATAAAAAATACCGTAAATTTTAATTAGATAAGTTATAAAAAAAGTACGCATAATAGAAGTTACTATTCTTTACCATTATTTTCATATTTAATTAGTTTAATCTTTTTAATACTTTTACCTAAAAAAAGAATTTTTAGATAAATAATATTTGATTTCTTCATAATGATAAAATTTTCTTTACCGTACCATTTTCAAAGTTATTTTCAGATTGATTATCTTCAAATTTTCTTTTATCTTAAAAAAATTATATAATTTAATAATAATAATTCAAACGAAATAAAAAGTTTATATTAAATAAAACAAACAATCACTATTACAGTAGAATTTCTTTGGTATAAATTAAATTGGCCAGAATAATTAAAATAATTTAATTACATTGTGAAAAAATACATTTAAAATTACAAATTAAATACCTTCTGAAGTAATAGATTTGCTTCTTAAACTTCTTGTAGAAGATGCAGATTTTATCATATCACTTAAATATCTACTCTTATATACGGCGTTAGGATTATTTGTTGTTACAGGTCCAATATCTGATGATTTTATAATTTTAATCATCCATACATTACGATGCATTTGCGCAAATTTATTCGATAATTCAACTGCTTTTGGTCTTTTTTTTGGATCAGAATGCCAACATTCTTTCATTAAATCAATATAACCTTCAGGTGCATTTGTAACAATTGGTGGACGTAAACCATCACATATTTCAATTATGAGTTCTGTATTATGATTTCTATCCCAAAAAGGTCTTCTTCCTACCATTAACTCCCACATAATCATTCCAAAACTATATATATCTGAAGCTTTGGTATATTTTTTTCCTTGTAAAACCTCTGGTGCAACATAAGGAATTATGCCATAAACGTTTTTATCTTCATTATCATTATCGTTATTTTCCGTTGCTGATTTACTTGCTCCTAAATCACATATGTTTGCTGCATCATATCGACCATTTAGAAGTATATTTCCACTATGTAAATCTCTATGTATAATATTTGTATCATGAACTTTAGCAAGTCCATCTATGACGTTTTGCAAATAAATCATTTTATGGCGCCATTCAATACTGTAAAAATTTTCAGTTATATAATGTGTCAAATCCGAATTATAATATGGCATAATAAATATAAGATCTTGGGTTACAGGATCTTGAGTAATACCGTAATATGCATTAACAGAATCATTTACCGAATTATAAAAAGATTCACTTTTCCGATTCGAAGAATAATGGTAAAATATCTTAAGCTGAAATTAATAAAAATTATTATTCGTCTCACATTTTAAACTTTATTAATAAATCAATAAGGAATATTTACCTCATTTAGCTCTTTAGAAGTAATATTTTTAGAATTGTTAAGCTTTTTAAGAGCAATTGTTTCAGAATTATTTAGCAGGGAATTATTTAGAATCCAACAATAAAGTTTACAATCAATCCAAGTAGCCTTATAAATTTTACTAAAACCTCCTTCACCAATAAGTTCTATATTTTTGAATTTATCATAAGGAATGAACATCATTTTCCCATATTCTTTAGTATTATTAGTTAATGTATAGCTAATAAAATCGTCAATAACTTTGTTTCCACTCTGTATAAATAATCCTTTTGCTCTGTAATAATAAACGTCACACTGACAGTTGAAATCAAGTACTTTACACACAATACAGAACGACAAACCTAAAGGTTCGTCAGTCAGAATATTATTAACATTGCGAATGTGAATAGATTTTTTTAGGTAAAAATCTAAGAAACCTAAAGGTTCTCCAATCAGAATTTTATTAACATTGCGAATGCGAATAGATTTTTTTAGGTAAAAATCTAAAGTGTCGTAAAGATCCATCTTTTTTCTTATTAAATTAATAACTTTTAATTTATAAGTGTTCAGCCGAATTATATACAAATTCCGATATATTTGATAAGCGATTGTATATACAAATATGTACTTGTGGAATATTGGGTGCAGTAAAATTTAAAAATTCTTTCTTAATAGAATTAATAGATTTCTCATAAATATTTCTAATTATTTGTTTTGTGAAACAGAATAGAATGGAAAAGATGGAAAAGAAATTCTTTACGTGTTGATTTGCTTACGTCATCCGCATCCGGGGTTGAAATGTACGAAGCAGTTTAGATGAAATTCCCAATAACTGTGTTATTATGCAGAACATATTGACCATACGTTATCCCCTGAGCCCCGCACTCTTGGTAATATAACTAAATAATTTACTTAATGATTAATAAGCAAATAGATAGTTTAATTGTTATTTTTGGACTGATATTAACTGATACGTTTACTAAACTGGCTTAATCGAATTGTCAGTGTGTGCGTAGAAATATAAGTATAATTTTTTGTATTTAAAGGTCCCTCTGTTCACATTATTTTTTAAGAAAGACTAACAAGATCATTCTATGATCTCTCACGCTAAAATTGATTATGTTTCTAAAAAATTTTATTTTAATGCAAAATATATATTGCATAATGATTTTTACATAATTTTTTTTATATTAGTAACGGACTAGTATAATTGCTTTCCACCATCGTTAGATTGTTTAGAATTTATATTGATATCAAGTTCAAGTTCTTTCGTAGCGTAATCTAGTAAATAAAAAGAAATTAATTATTGTTTTACCATTATTTTTCGTCTTCAATCAGCTTAGTCTTCAGTTTTTATTGTGTATTTTTTTAAATGTTGGAAACAGGTGTAGAAAAGACAAAAAAGGGATTAAAAAGAATGATGGAAAAACCAGAAAAAGTTTGTTTATTTGAAGTCACGGTATTCATGATTTTTCACCAATTAAAATTTGTGCTCTGATTTTTTGAGCTATGTCACGGATAATTTACTAAATAAAGCTCAAACTTTCATAGTATATTTAATTAGTTAATAAAGCTATTAGGACTTCTTTGGTGAAGGTCTAATAATTGAATTAAAAAATCATCAATACTATATTATGAAAAAATTATGATCAAATTACAAATTACTTACCAAAGTTCTGGAGTAATAAATTTGCTTCTTAAAGTTCGAATTTTTCATAAGGAACAAACACCATTTTTTGGGATAATTAGTTTGAGTATTTATGCTTGATTAATAAAATTATATTTTCGCTTGTTATTATTCTCTCTCTTCTTTTTCTTTTTTGCTTTATAACAAGTTATAAAAAATGCGTATGATTAGTCGTTGTGTATGTTGGAGTGCGTCATTTGATGCTATTGATCGTTAACGATATTGAAAATTTTCCGTTATCTATTCCTGATACACCTGAAAATTATATAAATAATAAAAAGTCAATTTTATATTTAATATTTGTTATTCTTTCATGATGACTTTAAATTTAAAAAAGAAAATTTTAAACATTCGTATAGTTACTTTAAATTTGTTTATTAATAATTAATAGCTTTTTAATTTCTGCTGATAAAGAAATTTAATGATTAGATAACGACCTACGATAACCGTTTTATTAATTGCATTTAAATATGTTTAATGTTTTTTACTGCTGTTACGCGATAGTACATTGATTTTGATACTAAAAGAAAAAGTACTACATCTTTGATTCGAGTATAATCATTCACAATTGAGCCTATAGGAAGCGTAGAGTATAGTTTATTAGTAGATACTATATAATTATGCTAATTTTATCAAATACTACTATATTCTATTGTATGGTAATGAAAAAATTAATTATTGTATTATAATTATATTATCAATTTGTAAAGAGTTTACTTAATCATAATTATGTAGTGTACCCAAATTCAATCTACTAGCGAATTATTAATAAATTATCGTTTTTTTTTAATTAAAATTTGTACAGAACGTATGATAGCGCGTAGGTCATGTGACCATTTATGATACAAAGATCTTTGATCCTGTATCGCTGTACGACATCCTTTTTTGACCCTCCTATATGTAATACAGTATGTGCGGGTCAAAAAAATAACACGGGGAGGGGTCAAGAAGGTAATTTTTGCAACACCAACAATTGGGGAATATTACCACACTACCCTGTCACGTAGGTGACATATAATGCGGTGACAAATAGAGATCAGGCAAAAAAAGTCCTCAGAAACATAATAAAAAACGTAAAAAACGTAAACAGGGCATCACGTGGCACGTCTGAAATGTGTGCCAGGTTGACGGCGCAGTGTGGCGCAGTAATTTCAAAAAGATTTAAGTTAAAGATTTCTTTTAATTTAAAACTTTCAAATTTACACATTAGATGTATTTTCATCTGTTTTACAAAATTCACTTATAAATGGAAGGAGGTTTTGGAAGTAGATTTTGACTTTAGTATATAACAACCGATTTTATCGTCTTTGCCGATCATTTCCAAAATTGGATTTGTCGAAAGAACAGTTTTTGTTAAATAACTCGAAAATGGCCTTCTAAACCACCCGTATATGCTCTAAGTAAATTTGCAGAGCGGACAAAAATACACCTAATGCAGGAATTTGAAGGTTTTATTTTAAATAAAAAAAAATTGCAATTTAATTTTTTTGGAAAAAATCGCTGCGCCACACTGCGCCATCAACCTGGCACACATTTCAGACATGCCATCACGTGATAATGTGACAAAATCATCACAGGCATCACAGGGTAGTGTGTTAAGATTTCCCCCTTTGATTGGGTAATTTTCATTTTAAAAGTAATTTGAGTGTTGGTTCATCAATCCCTACTTATTCGTTTTTCAATTTTTTTTTTGTAAGAAAAAATAATGAAAGTAACAAATCATCAAAAATTCCTTCGCAAATTTCGCAAATTAAACATCGAGCTCGATAATCTTTTACTAGATATTTATAATAATAATGCATATACTCTTTATCTTGAAAAAAAAATAAATAATGAAATAAAATTAACGGATTATCAAAAATTCTTGAAAGTTATGAAAAATCCGTCTTGCGAAATTAAAACATCGAGCTCGATGATCTTTTTCTAGATATTTATAATAATAATCCCCTATACTCTTTATAGTAGTAATGAAATAATAAGTACGACTTTGTCTACATTGACTATAATATTAACCCTTCTCAATCTACTGAGACATTCCTGGGTTTAAAATTATTATTTGTATCTAGTACTTTTTTCCTAATCACGATAATAATCATTTTGCCCAATTGTTCACAAATTTAAGTAGAATGATCTTATGTGTAAATTCAATTCTTAGATTCTTTTTTATGTAATTTTTTTTTTATTATGTTAATACTTTATTGTATTGTGATTCTTCAATAATTTACTTTTAATAATAGTTATTCTCATCTACATTTTAAACTAACATATCATTGTGATTTAATAAATTCATATTCAATAAAAACATATTTTTACTTATATTTTATGAATTGAATTCTTTATTCGTGTTTTTGTTAACGTATCGTGGTGTAAAAAGAGACATTCTGGGCAAATGAAAAATACAAAGAGCGCATTCGACACTTTACGAACGCACATTCCACTAGATCGTGTCATTAGCCATCTGATTCATTAATTGGTATAAAATCAAAACATCTTATGAACACAGATCGAAGTAGTTCAATAGGTAATAGCTTCATTGTTTATTAGAGTATTCAAAAATTCGAGATGTGTACTCTACAAAAAAATATAAAGTTTTTGTAGTTCGTAGTTTTTGCTAAATCACGCTTTACTCAACTCAGTTAGGTATGTATATAAACTGTATTGTAAAAGGAATTACCGTTTGCTTCGGTCGCTTATTTTGCTAGGGCGCTTCTTTGCAATAATTTGTTCTTTTTATTGACACATTTTACGATGCCAATTTCTCACATATACTGTATACCAATAAATAATTAACTTCTATAATCATATAACCAGTAAAAAAAAAAAAATTAAAATACGACCATCAAAAAAGTATTAATATCAAAATGAATTTCGCTAGTAATATATTCTAAAAAAATTAGATTGTAGACAAAATATTTTATAATTAAAAAGTGCCTGATCTAGGAAGATCAAGGTTTGAGATTTTTTTTTTTTTCAAAATTGATATTTTTATTACATAGTTATACTTTTGATATGACTAAATTAAATAAAATACAATAACTTTTTTAAATTTTAGCCAAAAAAATTCTCTTACCTTTGATTTTTTTTAGAATCAGCCCCCTTATATTATATTTACGTATTTACGTACCATCATCATTAAAATTTATATTCAAATTCTTTCGTAACGTAATCTAAATAAAAATAATAAAATATGGTAACCATCATCATCATTAAAAATTTATATTCAATTTCTTTTCGTAACGTATAAATCTAAATAAAAAAAAAACAAAATGTATAATGGTATCAATTTATGATGTATGCATTAAAAAAAAAAACAATTATAATTTACCATTATTTTCGTCTTCATTTAGTTTTATTCTTTTTAATACTTTTTCCTAAAAAAAAAATATCTTTTAATATAAAATAGTGGTTTCTTTATCAAAATGTAATTTGTAATTATTTTACCATGCAATTATCAAAGCTACTTAATTGATTGTCGTCAAAATTTCTTTTATCTTCAAAAAAAAAGAAAATATAATTCGTTAATAATAACAATAACAACATAATTAAAACGAATAAAAATGTTATATCAAGTAAAACTAATAATTACTGTTAGGATCAAATTGATCTAAATAATTGAACGAAAGGTAAAATTAATATAATTGTTATAATAATCAATAAAAATATACTGTAATTAATATTACAAATATTTACCAAGTTTTGAAGTAATAGATTGACTTTTTAAACTTCTTTTAGAAGCAGCAGATTTTATCATACCACTTAAATATCTACTCTTATATATGGCATCAGGATTATTTGTTGTTACGGGACCAATATCTGATGATTCTATAATTTCAGTCTTATTTTCCTGTTCATTAACAAGTACTTCATCAATTTTTTTTAATATTTCAACTGTTTTTGGTCTTTTTTTAGGATCAGAATGCCAACATTCTTTCATTAAATCAATATAACCTTTAGGTGCATTTGTAATAATCGGTGGACGTAAACCATCACTTATTTCAATTATTAATTCTGTATTATGATTTCTATCCCAAAAAGGTCTTCTTCCTACCATTAACTCCCACATAATCATTCCAAAACTATATACATCTGAAGCTTTGGTATAATTTTTTCCTCGTAAAACTTCTGGTGCAACATAAGGAATTATACCATAAATGTTGTTTTCTTCATTATCATTACTAAGATCATGTTCTGTTGCTGATTTACTTATTCCTATATCACATAATTTTGCTAGATTCTTTTTAGTCAAAATATTCTCATCTATAAGTATATTTCCACTATGTAAATCTCGATGAATAATATCTACTTCATGAATTTCATTAAGACTATTTATAATCTCTTTTAATCTATTTAACTTATGATACCAATTAATATTAAAAAAATCTTTAATTATATAATGTGACAAGTCTGAATTATAATATGGCATAATAAATATAAGATCTTGAGTTAAAGGATCTTGAGTAAGACCATAATATACATTAATATAATTATGAAAACCGTAAATATTAGGTTTTGTCACATTTAAAGAATAAAGATAAAACAATTTGAGCTGAAATAAAAAAAAAAAATTATTGTTTAAATTATTTGTCACGCATTTTAAAATAAAATTAATATATTATAAAAAATTTACCTCAGTTAACTC
This sequence comes from Rhizophagus irregularis, assembly GCF_026210795.1. NCBI lineage: Eukaryota > Fungi > Glomeromycota > Glomeromycetes > Glomerales > Glomeraceae > Rhizophagus > Rhizophagus irregularis. The sequence goes on along the minus strand of NC_089442.1, from coordinate 4,571,512 downwards.
CTTAGAAGTAATATTTTTTGAGTTGTTAATCTTTTTAAGAGCAACTGTTTTAGATTCATTTTGTAAATAATAATTTAGAATACCCTCTTCAGAAATTTTAGAATCAATCCAAGTAGCTTTATAAATTTTACTAAAACCTCCTTCACCAATAAGTTTTATATTTCTAAATTTTTCATAAGGAACAAACATCATTCTTCCAATACGTTGAGCGCAATTAGTTTGAGTATATTTAATAAAATCATCAATAACTTTATTTCCACTTGGTATAATTCTTTTTTTTGCTTTGTTACAAGTATAACAAATTTGATTATTTTCATCTGAAGGAGTTCTTATTTTATTACATTCACTACATTTCTTTTTTATTTTAAAAGTTTTTTGTATTTGGTGACTTGAAGAAAGTACGTCATATTTCTTTTTTATTTTAATTGTTTTTTGTGTTTGATTACTTGAAAGAGCGTCATTTGATAATAAAAAATCAATTTTATGTTTAATATTAGTTGATTTTTCCATGATGGACTTAAATCTTTTAAGAAAAAGCTCGGAGTTTTTTCATTTGTAATTCTATCATATGAAATCCGATAGAAAGTTCCTTAGATAGACAATCATTACTAGATATACAATTTTATGTAACTAATAAAACTTCTTCTCGATAAATAGGTAATAGGTAATACAAGCATGTAATTATTAAAATTATTAAATAAATTTTTGATTGGTTTATGTTCAAGTGATCTTCCCGACAATAATTTTAATTAATTGCAAATAACTTTTTTTTTTTTCTCAAGTTTCTTTTTACGATTATTTTAAGAAAAGTTTTGAAGGAGAGAGACATCTTTAAGTAATATCACCTATTATTTTGTAGGAATAGATCTTTGAGTTTGAGACAAAGATTCGAAAAGTAGAAAAAAAAATTAACGTTGAGAATTTCTAAATAACAACTAATAAATTAATAATTAATAATTAATAATGCCATGAATTATTAATTAAACTGATGAACTGATGAATTATTAATTGATTGATGCGTTATTTGCGTTATTTGTTTGTATGGCATTAAGCATATGATCGATTACATGTGATCAATTGAGACTTTTGATCGAGTATGAGTATCGAAATGATCGAGTATGAGTATCGAAATGATCGAGCATGAGTATGAGAGTATCGAGTAAAAGTCTATGAAAATAAATTATAAAGTACTAAAATAAGTTAAGTTCCAGTTTTATTTTTTTATTTAAAAAATATATAAAATATTAAAATAATTTCTTACTATTAACGTTTATTGTCGTCAACTCTAAAAAAATCAAGGTGTACGTAAATACCGCATTACTATGTATATAAGTATATAAGTAATGTATTTTTGAATCCTTAATTTTTTATTATACAGTACCAATATTTTTTGAACTTTTCTTTAAATATATTCGTTATGACGATTTTGACGAAACGCTTTGGCATGGCAAAGATGACGGACAGAAGATGAAAGGAATAAACATATAAACATGTTTCCGACATACTTGACATACTTGTCAGTTGTCAGGTGGACTGAACTACTTAAATTAATCCAATTCAAGGTTCACCAATGATTTTTGATCTATAAAGAACGACGACGCAAATCCATTTGTAATAATACATATTCTACATATTCACATTTTTTTTTCAAAAAAAAAATAATAAAAATGGTTAGTTTTCAAGGTTAAAATGAAAAAAAAGTTTTTATTATAAAGATTAAACGGGTTAAAATGGAACATACAGATAATGTTAAATGAGGCATACCCGAATACCCGACAATATTCTATTTTAAATCTTATCAAAAAAATTCATTTAATAAGATTAGAATTTTTTTTTTCGGCGTTTTATTTTTTCGAAAATGTCAATGTCGAAATTGTCATTTAAATAATAAATATAGATTCATTTGATTATTATAATGACCACAAATATAATGACCACAAAAAAAAAATCATTTATTTAAAAAGAATATTCCTGCATAAAAAGTTGTGACATTTATTATTAAAATGAAAAAAAAAATCGAATTTAATATATATTGTCATCTCTTTTAAGAACATAAAAAAATATTTTTGAAACATGTCACTCTTAAAATAGTTAATGAATTTCACACGGTTAAAAAAAATGAAAAAAAATGAATGTCGTGTCACTATACTCGTAGTTATATTGAACCAATTCATTTGGCGAATAATGCATTTTGCTCATTGTTAATACTTACTCGTATGCTATTTTTTTTTTATTGATCTATTTTTGTATTATTATTCTCTCTTTCTTTGGATAAAAATGGATAAAAGAAATTTCGATGGAGTTTCAAACAATTAAACTATATAATAATACCTACTATTCTAAATCATCTAAATATGGTTATTTTTAAAGTTTATCTTTATAAATATAAAAAAATAATAATAAAATAATTAATAATAAAATAAATAAATAAAATAAATAAAATAAAATAAAATAAATAAATAAAATCGAAAAAAATAAAAAAAAAAAAGATCTGAAAATTTATCGACTAAAAACAAATTTTCCGTCGGGAGAACCTATATTCAGAATTAGTTAATAACAATTCTCCCGAAACATTTAAAGGATGTGGCAAAATTGATAAAACCGATGATGTGATCTTCCAACGGGAAAGAGATGAAATGGTTGATAACTCGATAACGATACGACGATACGACGATACAATTTGTTCATTACGTTAATTATGTTTAGCCATATTGCATACGCATAAACTGATTAAACTTTACCCTATGTTAGTTGATCTGCGAGTAATGTTACCTGATGGGAATTTAATTTATTAATAAAACCTTATTTCCTATTTTCTTAAATCTTAGTAAAAAAAAAAAAAACCTGTTAAAGTCTTAATTGAGATTATTCTTGTGGGAGTTTATGTGATGTTATTTTTAAGGATTGTGAAATTCTGCAAGGGTTGAACTTTGAAAGAATTTCATTGTTTCACAAATTTACATACAATGCATATTTTTTTCATTATTTCATAAGTATTATAGAATTCCGGAGTACTTCTTCCGAAAAAAATATTTTTTTTTAGTAATAAACGGACGGAAATTTAACGGTCTTTATTTTCCCTATTCTATTGCTAATTTTGAATTAAATGCAAAACAATATATAATTAATATATAGTAATTCAAAATTAAATAGTCACTGCATTTACTTTTTGTTGTTTAAATATTGAATATTTCAATTGGTAAATAAAATTTATTTGGTAAATAATTTACAAATTGAGATTATTATTAAGATTAAAAAAAATTTATAAATGCAAGCGAGAAATCTCCCAAATTTTCTTCTTTTTTTTTTTTAAAAAAAAAATTTAAAAAAATTATTTATTTCCAACAAGTTCCCAAATTCCCAAAATTCCAAAATTCCAAAATTTTTCAAAATTTTTCAAAATTTTCCAAAAAAAATTAAAATTATTCCAAATTTTTTAAAAATGTCTCAAATGTCTCAAAAATATATAAATCAATATCATTCTAAAGAATATTCAGAAAAAAAAAATATGGGAACAACAAAAGTTTCATCTAAACGTTTATCAAAAATACGTAAAAAAATTTCAACTTTTTCATTACGTGATTCAGGAGTTGAAATTTCTGATACTGAAAATATTCTTTTCACAAAAAATGATGAAAAAATCACTTATATAGAAGAAACAATTTCTAAATTTGTTGAAATAAAATTATCCCTTAAACACTTTTTTGGTATTGGAAAAGAAAGACGACGTAATAGTGAAGCTTATCACCAAGATGGAAAAACGAACCCTTTTGAATGATTTACTTTTTTTGGAAATTTATTAAATGGGCTTGGCGTTCCTACCATATAAAATATCATTATTATATCATAATTTTCTTAATAAAGTATAATTCCAGTCAGATTTAGGAAAAACCATCACAAACCACTTCCGAATTTAAACCTATTATACCATGTTAAAAGTCTTTTAAAGTAAAAAAAAAGTAAAAGTTTAAATTTAATTTTAGTTAGTTTGAATTGTTTTGACAAATGAGAAATTAAATATTATATTATATATATATGTATAGAACTTTTTTTTAATTAATTTTATATAATTTTATTGTAAATCCTTTCGCAATGATACGAAAAGGCACATGTTTTTTAGAGTTTAAAATAAAATGAATAAAATGTATATTAAAATATCACTTATCATTAAAATTAACATAACTAGTCCTGATAAGCAATTTAAAGATGATCTCTTTTAGATAATATGATATATTATATGATATTCCAGAAACATCTTTTATTTTTCATTTATTTAATCACGGAAGATGTCGGCTTTAGTTAATTATCTCCATATTAGGTGATTCTCACATAGCATTTCATGGTTTCACATGAGCAACCTTTCTTTTATCATATGCAAGTCTGCTGATTAAGGAGTTCTCCAAATGACTCAATGACATATATACTAAGGTCCATTTAAAAGGGTTTTGGTTTAAGTTTGGATCAAAAAAAATTTTAAACTTTTTCTCGACTTTCAAAACCCTTTCTTTCTTAAAAAAAATTTTTTTTTTTTTTTTTTTTTGACGATAAATTTCTTTCATTAATAAGATTGATTTTTCATATTTAAAAAAATTCCAACAATATTTATTATGGGTGCTACAAATTCAACGTCAAAGAGACGTTTAAGTAAAAGATTTCATAATAATAATTTTCTTATTAATGATAGTTATGATAGATTTAGTAATAATATTCCTTCTTCAAAAAGAAGAATTTCTTCTGAAAGTACTATAAGTTCTCATTCAACTAATAGTTTTGATCGTTGTACCGAATTAATTAAAACTTTTGGTAGTAGAAAATATTTTAACAGAGATCATGTTAAAGACATTTTTCCAACTGATAATGATGAATTAAAAAGATTAGAATTGACCCATATTTGGAATAAAGAATTATGGGAAGGTCAATCTTTTTTTTTACCTGTTGATGAAGTTTTTAGTAGAAATGCTAAAGTTTTAGATATTGGGTAAGTTATTTTTATTTTTACCCTTATCATGGATAATTATGGGTATTAAAAAAAAAAGTTTTTCTCATTTTTTTTAGTTGTGGAACCGGAATTTGGAGGTAAAATATCAACAAAATATCGTAAAAAAACATTTTTTTTTAAAAAAAAACTTTAACACATATTAATTAAATTATTTTTCATTAAAAAAAAAAGTTTGGATATGGCCAGAAAATATCCGAATTGTCATTTCACAGGTTTTGATATTGTGGATAATTTTCCGCTTGAATTAAAACAATCAAATGTTGATTTTGCTTTAGGAAATATCTTGGAAGGTCTTCCTTATGATGATAATACATTTGATCTAGTTTTTATGAGGAATATGAAGGGTTGTTTAAGTCAAAAAGATTATAATAAATGTTTACAAGAAATAATAAGAGTATCTAGTAGGTGGATATTAATACTTGATTCTGATATTATATTAATTGATGGTGGTCCTTTAGCAAATCAACTTAGAGAAGAAGGTAAGATTTATTTCAATTATTTCTATACCGTATATACCGTTCAGCGCGTATATACTAGTGCGTACGGCGTCGCATATAGTACTCCCCCTTGTAGTACTCCCCAAGTTACTCCCTGTAAAGTACCCCTTTCCCACCCCCACAGGGGTACCCGGGGTACTATATGTAGCGATTGTAGCGTCATACGGTATTACGCATTCAGACATACATATTTACTTATTCTTTTTTTTTTGTATTTAGTTCTCGACGAATTAATGAAAAATTATGATATAAATATGATGCCAAGTTCAATTATTAGAAAATGTTTAGAAGATAATAATCAATTATCTGATATTCATTTCGAGGATAAACAATGCCCTATTGGAGAATGGGGAGGTAGATTAGGAACTCTTTATTTGGAAATTTTAAAATGGGCTACAAAAAATTTATATCATTCAGTTTCTACTTTATATTCTGAAGAAGAATATAATTTAAAAGTTGATGAAGCTTTTGAAGAATTAAATCATTATAATGGTTATGATATGGTATTTAGGATTTGTGCAAAGAAAAATGTTGAAAAAAGAAAATCTTTAAAAAAAATTGTTCGAAATACTTAATTTATTATTAGCGTTAACGAAGGATTTTGATTATTTATTTATTTATTTAATTGTATTATTAGTATATATAATATATATATAGTATATATATTTATATGTATGTATGTATGTAATTTATGTATGAAATGTATTATTTGTATTGTATGTATGTAAAGTACTTATTTTATCAATTTTGTTTTCGATAACGTTTTTGATAATGTATAATCATGTTAATTTAATAATTTTTTAAATCGAATTTTTTTTGTATTTATGTAATTTTCGATTTAAATTCTTAATAAATAAAAGAATTTACTGAAATTGAATTAAAGTAAAGGGGGGGGGGGTTTCAAAGAATATTACTGTACAGTCAGAGCGAATTTGGGTTCAATGAAAAAAAATCGTCATATCAAAATTTATAAGTTTGATATACCGATTTTTATATGTTCATATATAAAGATGAAATTTTAAAAAAATCGCTTTATCGTTTTTTATTTTTATTTCTCAAGATAAACAAAGTTACAGTAAAAATTACAAAGATCCTATACGCTAAGACCGAAAGCAATTCCAACAACTGAAAACCAAATCGCGACCAGCCCTTTCGGAACTGAGGCGATGCCACCTTGGTGAGAAAGTTTTGTCGAAGAAGCACGAGCGTAATTCAGAAACTCACGGTCGATTAAAAATTCGCTTTATCGTGAAATTCGTTAACCACATAGACGTCACGTTATTTTACGTATATCCCGTGATGCGGAATTTTAACTAATTCAATTGCGCTTTTGATACTCCGATACGCCTTATGACATTCATAAGTAAATCATTAAAAAAAAGAATTTCTTTCCCTTCCAGAACTTAATTCTATTCTGTATCACCAAACAAATAATGAATAATTGGGTTTTTCATTACTAATTAAGAAATTCTATCGAGAAAAGAATTTTCAAAACTCTATATTTCATAAGTACATATTTGTATATACAATCGCTTATCAAAATATATATCGGAATTTGCATATAAGAATACAGAATTCTGAAAAATTTCACATTCAATAAATTAAAAACTGTTGATTTAATAAGAAAAAAAAAGATTTGTAAGGATCTTTACGACTCTTTAAATTTTTTACTGAAAAAATCTTCCGACAATATTAATGAAATCATGACTGACGAACTTTCTAGTTTTTCACCTTGTATTGTGTGTAAAACAAGAATTGATTCCAACGATGCGTGTGACGCTTGTCACAGAGTAAAAGAATTATTTATACCTAGTGGAAACAAAGTTATTGACGATTTTATTAATTATACATTAGATAATAGTACTAAATATGGGAGAATGATGTTTGTTCCTTATGATAATTTCAAAAATATAGAACTTATTGGTGAAGGAGGTTTTAGTAGAATTTATAAAGCTACTTGGATTGATTCTAAAATTTCGTGGGGGGATGTTCTAGATTATTCCCAACAGGATGAGTCTGAAATAGTTGCTCTTAAAAAGCTTAAAAATTCTAAAAATATTACTTCTAAAGAGCTAAATGAGGTAAATATTTTATGTTGAATTCATTAATAGATTTTAAAATTTGAGACAAAAAATCTAATCCAATAAAATTTTATTTCAGCTCAAAATATTTTTTCATTATTCTTCAAATAGGAAAAAATCATATGATAAATACGTTAATATATATTATGGTATTACTCAAGATCCTACTACTCAAGATCTTATATTTATTATGCCATATTATAAATGTGATTTGACGTATAAAATGACTAAATGTTTTTATATTAATAGTTGGAATTGGAAGATAGATTATTTGGAAGACATTATAAATGGACTTGTCAACATTCATGATGAAAATATTGTACATCGAGATTTACATAGTGGAAACATACTTCTAACAGCGATTAATGGAATTAAAATATGTGATTTAGGAACAAGTAAATCAGCAATTGAATTAACAGATAATGAAGAGGACATTTATGGCATAATTCCTTATGTTGCGCCAGAGGTTTTACAAAGAAAAAATTATACTAAAGCATCAGATATATATAGTTTTGGAATGATTATGTGGGAAGTAATGGTAGGAAGAAAACCTTTTTGGGATAGAAATCATAATACAGAACTTATAATTGAAATATGTGATGGTTTACGTCCACCAATTATTACAAATGCGCCTAGGGGTTTTATTAATTTAATGAAAAAGTGCTGGCATCCTGATCCGGAAATAAGACCAACCGCAGCTGAAGTAAAAAAAGTAATTCATGATATAATTTATAATGGAAATGTGAATCAAATTGAAATTATTAAATCATCAGATATTGGACCTGTAACAACCAATAACCCAGGTGCCATATATAAGAGTAGATATTTAAGTGATATGATAAAATCTGCAGCTTCCACAAGAAGTTTAAGAAGCAAATCTATTACTTCAGAAGGTAAATAATTTGTAATTTACATTGTATTTTTTCATAATATAATTTAACTTTTCATTCAATTTTCAGATCACCAAAGAAGTTCTAATAGTAATTATTTGTTTATTTGATTATGAACTTTTTATTTCGTTTGAATCATCATTAACAAATTTTATAATTTTTTTTTTAAAGACAAAAGAAAATCCCGAAAATTTGAAGATAATAATCAATCTGAAAATAACTTTGACAATGGTACGGTAAAGAAAATTTTTATTATGATGAAGAAGCCAATATTTACTCATTTAAATATATATATATATATATATATATATTTTAGGCGAAAGTATTAAAAAAATTAAACTAATTGAAGATAAGAATAATGGTAAAGAAAGGATATCCCGAAGGGTCACCCGTCAAATGGCCCGCGTTATGCAGAATTCAGAGTCACGTGATGAGTATGACCAGCATTAGAGTTTCAGGATTTTTACCTGTAGAGAAATCGGGGTTTTCATACTTGTTTTTTTTTATTATTAGTTATATTATTATTATTATTTTCTTTGTTATATTATTTGAAGATTAGCTATATGTAAGATATTGGTAATCAATATATACGAATTAAAAGATATAAATATGATGTCAAGTTCAATTATTAGAATATGTTTAGATAATAATATCTGATATTCATTTTAGAGGATAAATTGGAGAATGGGGAGGTAGATTAGGAATCCTTTATTTGGAAATTTTAAATAGGCTACAAAAAATTTATATCATTTAGTGTCTTCTTATATTCTTAAGAATATAATTAAAAGTCGAATAAAGCTTTTGAAGAATTGAATCATTATAATGGTTATGATATGGTATTTAGGATTTGTGCAAAGAAAAATGTTGAAAAAAGAAAATCTTTAAAAAAAATTGTTCGAAATACTTAATTTATTATTATTCTAAAAAGCGTTAACGAAGGATTGATTATAATATATTTATTTAATTGTATTATTAGTATATATAATATATATATATAGTAAGTATATATATTTATATGTATGTCTGTATGTAATTTATGTATGAAATGTATTATTGTATTGTATGTATGTAAAGTACTTATTTGTCAATTTTGTTTTCGATAACGTTTTGATAATGTATAATCATGTTAATTTAATAATTTTTTAAATCGAATTTTTTTTTGTATTTATATAATTTTCGATTTAAATTCTTAATAAACAAAAGAATTTACTGAAGTAAAGGGGGTTTCAAAATACTACTGTACAGTCAGAACTCGATATAACAAACCTTTCGGTTAATGAAAAAAATCGTTATATCAAAATTTATAAGTTTGACATAACGATTTTTATAATCGCTTTATCGTTTTTTATTTTTATTTCTCAAAGTGAACAAAGTTACAGTAAAAATTACAAAGATCCTATACGCTAAGACCGAAAGCAATTCCAACAACTGAAGACCAAATCGCGATCAGCCCTTTCGGAACTGGGCGATGCCACCTTGGTGAGAAAGTTTTGTCGAAGAAACATGAGCGTGAATCAGAGACTCACGGTCGGACCAAAAAATCGCTTTATCGTGAAATTCGATATACCGCATAGTTGTAATTCTTTTATCACGTTACTTTACGTACATCCCGTGATGCGGAATTTTAACTAATTAATTGCGTTGTGACATTCGTAAGTAAAGAATTTCTTTTCCTTCCAGAATTTAATTCTATGTTGTATCACCAAACAATTAATGAAAATCAAGAAATTCTATCAAGAAAAGAATTTTCAAATTTTACTGCGCTTTATATTCGTATTTGTATACTATACAATCACATAAAATCATAAATTGAATACAATTCGGTTGAAAAACTTCACGCTCAATATATTAATTTAATAAGAAAAAAGATTTGTACGGATCTTTACGACACTTTTAAATTCGTAAAAAAATCTGTTGACAATATTAATGAAATTATGATTGACGACCTTTAACTTTGCCGCTCTGTAATAAGTGTAAAAAAAGAGAGTTTAAATTCAACGATTGGTGTGGCGTTTGTTACGAAGCAAAAGAATTATTTATACCTAGTGGAAACAAAGTTATTGACGATTTTATTAGTTATACATTAACTAATGGTAATGAATATGGAAGAATGATATTTGTTCCTTATGATAAATTCAAAAATATAGAACTTATTGGCGAAGAAGGTTTTAGTAAAATTTATAAAGCTACTTGGATTGATTGTAAATTTTATATAAGGGACTTTAAGTTATTCACTCCAAAATAAATCTATAACAGTTGCTCTTAAAAAGCTTAACAACTCTAAAAATATTAATTCTAAAGGGCTAAATGAGGTAAATATTCCATATTAATTATCAATAAACTTTAAATGTGAGACAATAATTTTTATTTATCATATCGGCTGATCAGAAAAGCCCCCCATAATTTTATATGCTAATGACGATAAGTAACCCATCAGTTATATAATGAACCCATCAACTGAGCTTAAATATCAATTGGCTTGATTTTTCCAATCAGCCGATATGTTTCAGCTTAAGATGTTTTATCATTATTCTTCAAATCGGGAAAAAAATAAATCTATTGATGCGAAGTTTGATTTTGTTAATGTATATTATGGTATTACTCAAGACCCTACTATCCACTCAAGATCTTATATTTGTTATGCCATATTATAATTCGGATTTGACGCATTATATAACTAAAGATTTTTATAATATTAGTTGGTATGATAAGATACGTATGTTGCATGATATTATAAAAGGACACTAAAATTCATGACGTAAATATTATACATCGAGATTTACATAGTGGAAATATACTTTTAGACATTTTTTATGATATAGCAAAAATATGTGATTTAGGAACAAGTAAATCAGCAACAGAAAATGACGATAACAATGATAATGAAGAAGACAACATTTATGGCATAATTCCTTATGTTACACCGGAGGTTTTACAAGGAAAAAAGTATACCAAAGCATCAGATATATATATAGTTTTGGAATGATTATGTGGTAGGAAGAAGACCTTTTTGAAATAAATCATAATACAGAACTTATAATTGAAATATGTGATGGTTTACGTCCACCAATTATTACAAATGCGCCTAGGGGTTTTATTAATTTAATGAAAAAGTGCCGGCATCCTGATCCGGAAATAAGACCAACAGCAGCTGAGTAAAAAGAGTAATTCGGGATATAAATTATAATGGAAATGTGGATCAAACTAAAATTATTAAATCATCAGATATTGGACCTGTAACAACCAATAACCCAGGTGCCGTATACAAGAGTAGATATTTAAGCGATATGATAAAATCTGCAGCTTCTACAAGAAGTTTAAAAAGTAATCTATTACTTCAGAAGGTGTATAATTTGTAATTTACATTGTATTTTTTCATAATATAATTTAAATTATTTTAACTTTTCATTCAATTTTCAGAATTCAGATCATCAAAGAAGTTCTAATAGTAATTATTTGTTTATTTGATTATAAACTTTTTATTTCGTTTGAATCATCATTAACAAATTTTATAATTTTTTTTTTTTTAAGACCAAAAATTTGAAGATAATAATCAATCTGAAAATAACTTTGACAATGGTACGGCAAAGAAATTTTTATCATGTTGAAGAAGCCAATATTTACTCATTTAAATAAATATATCTATATCTATATCTATATCTATATCTATACTATATAATAATTGTTTTTGTGTGTAACCGTAACGTTTAGACTACCCTGTATAAATAAATTTGAATTGCGTAACATCGCTCCTATTGGGCACTTTATCACGTGACGTTACACCAACTTCCAAAAAGGAAATTTTGCTTCCCACAAAAATAGGGGAATTTTGGTTTCACAAATACTCCATAAAAGGAAATTTCTGCGCCGATCACATAATTCCGGCCAGAATTAATTGTTACATGCAGGTCACGCTTTTTTTATATGTATGTATACCGTTGCAAAGCAACGGGTTAACGGCTAGTATATATATATATTTTTTAGGCGAAAGTATTAAAAAAATTAAGCTAATTGAAGATAAGAATAATGGTAAAGAAAGAATATCCCAAAGGGTCACCCGACAAATGGCCCGCGTTATGCAGAATTCAGAGTCACGTGATGAGTATGGAGTTTCAGGATTTTTACCTGTAGAGAAATCGGGGTTTTCATACTTGCTTTTTTTATTATTAGTTATATTATTATCATTATTTTCTTTGTTATATTATTTGAAGATTAGCTATATGTAAGATATTGGCAAAAATGATACTAGATAACAATAAAATAAAACAATCAATATATACGAATTAAAAAATATAAATATGATGCCAAGTTCAATTATTAGAATATGCTTAGATAATAATCAATTATCTGATATTCACTTTGAGGATAAATTGGAGAATGGGAGGTAGATTATGAATCCTTTATTTGGAAATTTAAAATAGGCTACAAAAAATTTATATCATTCAGTTTCTTCTTATATTCTTAAGAATATAATTTAAAAGTCAAATGAAGCTTTTAAAGAATTAAATCATTATAATGGTTATGATATGGTATTTAGGATTTGTGCAAAGAAAAATGTTGAAAAAAAGAAAATCTTTAAAAAAAATTGTTCGAAATACTTAATTTATTATTAGTCTTAAAAAGTGTTAACAAAGGATTGATTATTTATTTATTTATTTAATTGTATTATTAGTATATATAATACATATATAGTATATATATTTATATGTATGTATGTATGTAATTTATATATAAAATGTATTATTGTATTGTATGTATGTAAAATATTTATTTATCAATTTTGTTTTGATAATGTTTTTGATAATGTATAATCATGTTAATTTAATAATTTTTTAAATCAGATTTTTTGTATTTATGTAATTTTCAATTTAAATTCTTAATAAATAAAAGAATTTACTGAAATTGAATTAAAGTAAAAGGGGTTTCAAAAAATATTACTGTACAGTCAGAATGAATTGGGGTTCAATGAAAAAATCAGTATACCAAAATTTATAAGTTTTATATACTGATTTTTATATGTTCATATATAAAGATGAAATTTTAAAAAAAATCGCTTTATCGTGAAATTCAGTATACCATATAGTTGTAATTTTTTTTATCACGTTATTTTATATACATCCCATAATGCGAAATTTAAACTAATTTTGATACTCCAATATGCCTTATGAACTCATAAGTAAATCATAAAAAAAAGACTTCAGAACTTAATTCTATTTTGCATCACCAAACAAATAATGCATAGCAGTTCTTTTAACAGATTGTTAGATATTGAACAAACTTTTATTGATATTAGTAATCAGTTTATTTCAATCACTAGTCAAACCTTTGTTAGTATTTTTATTTTTTCTATTTTGGCTCATTATTTTTTTTTGGTTGCAAAAAGTATTAGACATTAAAACTCTAAAAAGAAAAGGTTGGTGAAAAAAAGTTAAAAATCAAACTTTAAGAAACTTTTGCCATTATACTGATTAATCAATTAATCAATTAATAGTCTAAATTAAACTTTAAGAAACTTTTACCATTATATTGATCAATTAATTAATAGTCTATTTTATTATTAATATTATTAATCAAACAATTTAAACGCAAATCAACATCATGATGATTTTAATAAAATTTAATATAATTTATTATATCGACGGTTTGACGCAGTAGATGATTTTAATAAAATTTATTATAATTTAAGTATTTTAATACAAATTATATTGATATAAAGTACATTGATATAAAGGTATATTATTAACAATTAACTTTATTTTGAAAAATGTTCACAAAAATGATGAGAAAAAAATCATTATCAAGTATACTTAATGAAGATAATAAAGAATCAGCTTCTAGATTTTATGCAGGCCATACTCTCATCATGTATATCACGTATATAAAGAACCAGTTTAGTGTCAAATATACTTGACGAAGAATCTTCAAATCAATCTTATCTTACATCATTATGTATCAGCGGAAGGTTAGTTATATATAATTGTTCTGAATGTAATAAATGATTAATAAATCCTTATACAAAAACTATCCAAGAAATTAATCAGATAATGATTCAGAAAAACAGAAGTACATCTACCTGATGAAGTTGAATTGCCTAGTGATAAACTATACAAAAGTGTCTCAATATCAGATAAACTATGAATGAAAGAATCAGAAGCTGAATTGCCTAGTGATGAACTATACAAGAGTACCTTAATATCAGATAAACCATAAATTAGAGAACCAGAAGCTGAATTGCCTAGTAGATAATGATCAAGAAGATATGTTTAACCAGTTATAATTGCTGAATTAGGAGATATAGTAAATAATAAATCTTCTGAATTTTCTGAATTTTCTGAATATATTATGGAGGAAGATGCAAATATCAATTATAAAAATGAATCATTTGATAATAAACCATTTAATGATGACAAATATCACAAAATTTTTGAAGCTTATTCATGTTCTTGAATTTTCTAATTTGATAACTCAAAGATTAAGGTTATGCCAAACACCTTTGATATAGAAAACAATATTGTTAAATAATCAAATTTCAATCAAACCTGAATTATTATTTCCATTTGTGAGTATTAAGTAACAATTGAAAGCAATGTATTGTCAACCTAACTTTGAAAGTTCTTTAAGGTATTGGATAAATTGTTCAACTTTAATATCTTAACTGATATATATGATAGTGAAGTTTGGAAAACTTTTAAAGAAACAATAAATGAAAATTTGAATAATTTTTTCTGATCTGATGTTGCTGATTCACACCTCAGATTGATTTTAAATTTGGATTGGTTTCAACTCTTCAATAGCATAATTCACAGTATCAGAATACTATATTCTCAGCATCCAATAATCATGAAAAGATACACCATAACTCGTTGGAATTGTCTCATAATGATAAATTAAATGGTAATTAAATCATCTTTCTATAATTACTGGATGCTAAGATATTGAGCAAAATGTTAAAAATTAGCATTTTATATTTTGCAATACTGCGTCATTTGATATTTCACTTAATATTTTAGCATCCAATGATTATAGAAAAATGTGCTATAAGGGTTAGTAGTCACCCTAGTGTAGTTGTTAAGGTGGCAGTATCCCTATATAGTCTGAGTATAGTGAAATTGCAGGTTCGATTCTCATGACTACGAAAATAAAAAGAATTTTACTGCAGATGTTACAACTAATAGCGTAAAGGTATAGAGATTAACGTAGTTGGACTGCATCATGGTGAATTAGTGTGTACAGTTAGGCTACACATTTCAACTAAGGGTCATGATGTCCTTCTAATGTTCCCTATGAGACCATTGGCGTATGTGCAGTTCTATTCTTGAGGTCACTACTATACTTTAGGAGGACTTTCTGTCCAGATAGTCACTTTACGATACCACTTGAAGTTCTTAGAGGCTAGATGGTCATCCTAAATAATAAAGCTGAGGGTGCAATGTCTTTGTAGTAGTTTGACTTTTTGTTAGATCTTAGATAGGCCTAACCAAAGTCTTCGTGCGCAGGGATAGATAACGTATGGTTATGAGGTTCGATTTCCTACTCTTTAGATCCTAGTTGATGATCCCTGATGATTAATACTACGTTAGGGGTGATGGGGCCTGATACTGCCTGTGCTCTGGTCATGCAGTAGTCACTACAAAGTATACCACTTAACTGTATTATCGGTGCTGGATAATTGCAAGCTGTATGGTGGCTGTCACCTATAAACCACACTAATATTAAGTAACTTCAAATTTTTATAAATTGTAAATTGAATAGTAAAAAGAAAAAACTAAACCGATAAAATGATATAGCAACATGTACTGAACATTTCTATCAGATTATTTTATAGAATTTAATAAGAATTTTAATTAATATTATGGGTTAAAGTTGGATAATTTTAATAAGTAGCAATAATAAAAATATAAAATTTCGATTTAGTTTTCATGTAATTTTTATGGATTTTACAAAAATTCCATGGAAATCCACAAGAATTCCATGTAATATGGCAAAAAAAATTTTGCCGCTCATGCGGCAATTAATATTTTGACAAAGTACTTTAAAACATAAGTTACACAATATAAATAAATAAATTTCAAAATTTTGGAATTTATTGTTGTTTATAGGTGGTTACCTGCCATAGTAAGCTTTGAGTGAAACGCAAATCTTTAAAATGGTGGTATAGAAAGGTATTAGATGGTTGATGAAAGTCCTCCATGAAAGTAGGTGCTCTCTAAAGGTCGTAAAATAAATTGAGTACCAGTGTCATGCAATGAATATAAGGATGAGTAGATGGTCTATTCGATCAGAAAATACGCTCATATCGAAGCCATTATCCGTTAAATGATTTAACAATAATATTATACTTGGTGCTGATTATACGAGGAATTAAGTGCTTAGGTAATATGGTTGCTCTTGGGAATAATAGGATCTTGGCGAAATGACCCCGTCACATAGACAGATGGATTGGAACGAAAACCTTGACCATAAACTTCTAGCAAAATAAAAAGATGCGCTATAGCTTATTGGAATCGTCTCATAATAACGAGTTGATTGGCTTTCTACTTTGCTATAGTTTTATGGCCAAACCTCCCTCTATCTTTTATGAGGCATTCTCAGACTAGTATCCTATCATCCTCAAGGGATAACCATTCAACTATGTACTTAAAATTTCTCAGGAAGACAGCACCTTATATGAGGACATCTCCATCAGGCTACTTTTAAAGCTGATCTGAAGCTAGAAATATACTGTCTACTTATTCTTATATCCATTGCATAATACTGATATCCAATTTATTTAATGACTTTTAGAGACGAATGGCTTTCTACAATTACTGGATGTTGAGATATTGAATGAAATATCAAAAATCAATATTTTGTATTTTAGAATACTACACCATTTAACATTTTGCTTATTACCTCGGCATCCAATAATCATAGAAAGATGATTTAACTATCATTCGACTTATTATTATAAGATGATTCCAATGAGCTATAGCACATCTTTCTACACTACAATCATTGGATGTTGATTCAAAAAAAAAATTTATTTTTTTTTTAATTTATATTGACAAACATTAATTAATATTTCGTCTTATTTTTTTAGTTAAAGAAAGCTAAAAGACAAGTTTTGGGCTCTCATATCGAAGGTAAAACCTTCAAAAAAAAAATTATTTTTTTTTTAATACAAGCAATGCAATTAGTGAGTTCATTAAAACAATAATACAAAAGTATTAACATAATAACTAGCAACTAATAGACTCCTAATCAGGTCAGCATCAAAAAGATTGTACCTATATACTGCTAACACCTTATGAGATTCACTTAAATCCTTCAATTTAACTGTGAAAAACCTAAGATCACTATAATATAAGGCTGAAATACACCAAATATCCTTATTACTATTGTAGAAGTATCAACGAACTAAAAGATTGTTAGCAACTAAACCCCTATAATCCCTACAGGGTTCCTCCACCCATCAGCAAAATGGCATAATAGGGCCTCATCTACTCACGGATATGCTCAACCAAAGTATACTGCATTTAAGACAAAGTCCTATTATCTAGAGTTGGCATATTCTGGGATGAACAACCATTTGCTGGCTTACTCACCTAAACTCAGGCAGATATACCAGATTCAGCCAATAACACTAAAAGTAAATTAATAAAACTACTTTTGAGGGATCACCTGCTAATCAACTATGATTAGTAAAAATTAAAAACTAAAATCCACCAATCCCATCAGCCCTCCTTATTGACCAATTTACATAAATCTAAAAAAGTTAAGTAACACCAAACCTCCAGCCCAAATGATCAACATTCCAGTACCCCCAGTCTTCTCAAAAGAAAACCAAGAACTAATAATAATGCTAAAATTCCAGGAAAAAAAAGAAAAAAATTAAAAAAAATAAAAGGAAAGTCATAACTTCAGAAAACCCCAAGGGGAAAAACTGAATAAAAAGGGTAATAAACATCAAGCCTCCAACTACCCAAACATCTCAAACGTCAACTGATAATAAAAAAAAAGCCTGCTTTCTAAGTGGCCAAAAATTATTTTTTTTAATTAATATAATAAACGTTAAACTAACGTTTATTTACTTTTTTTTAGTTAAAGAAAGCTGATTAACAAGCTGAATTTCCATATCAAAGGTAAAACTTTTGAAAAAAAAATTATTTTTTTTAAATTAATATAATGAACATTAAACTAACGTTTATTTCCTTTTGTTTTGGATAAAGGAAGCTGAAAATGAATTCTGGACTTCCATATCAAAGGTAAAGCCTTTAAAAATTTTTTTATTATTTATTTAATAAAACGTTTTCTAACGTTTTATTTTTATGTTTTATAGGAATATGGCTCTCCAGATGCTTTCTGGATAAAATTTCGATGGTAAATTTTGAAATTCTGTTTTTTTTTATTTTTATTTAAATGAAATGTTAACAGGTTTTAGTACTTCAAAGGTTTCCAAAACTTTGAAATGGTAAGTTTTGTAATGAAAAATTTATTATAAAATTTATATTTTTTTTTATTATTTTTATAAAAGAACGTTTCTAACATTCTTTATCTTTTTTTTTAGATTGTTGACTCTTCAGTTCTGTCTGAATGGAAATTTGAAAGTAAAACTTTGAAATTATTTCATTTTTTTATTTAAACGAAACATTAACTAACATTTCGTTTTATTTATTTTTTTTTAGGTCTATAGCTACTGAATGGGATCTTGTATGGAATTTCAAAGGTAAAACTTGGTTTTTAATTTAATAAAACATTTATTAGTAATGTTTTATTTTTTTTTGTAGAGTTTTAATTCTCTGGCTACTGAATGAAAAAATTTAAAGGTAAACCTTCAAATTCTTTATATTTTTTTATGGTTTTTTTCTTTAACAAATGTTCTACTAACATTTATTTTCTTTTATTTTTTAGATTCCAGTTCCATTTGAAAGAACTTTAAAGGTAATGATACTCTGAAGTTCTTTTTTTTTAATTTCTTTAACGAATATTCTACTAACGTTCATTTTCTTTTATTTTTTAGGTTCTGGCTCCATTTGAAAGAACTTTGAAGGTAATAACACTTCAGAATTTCTATTTTTTTAATTTTCTTTAATAAATGTTTTACTAGCATTCGTTTTCTTTTATTTTTTAGGTTTTGGCTTCATTTGAAAGAATTTCAAAAGTAATAACATTTCGAAATGTCTATTTTTTTAATTTTCTTTAACAAACATTTTACTAACGTTCGTTTTCTTTTATTTTTTAAGTCCTAGCTCCATTTGAAAAAACTTCAAAGGTAATGACATTTTGAAGTTTTTTTTAATTTTCTTTAATGAACATTCTACTAACGTTTATTTTTCTTCTATTTTTAGGTCCTGGACTTTTATTTGAAAAAATTTGGAAGGTAATAATACTTCAAAATAAATTTTTTGGTTTATTTTAATAAATATTTTACTAACATTCGATTTTCTTTATTTTTCAGATCCTGAGATTTTATGTCAAACATTTTAAAAGTAATAACTTCAAAATTTGTAATAAATATCTCTAATTTTCTATTTTATTTGTTGTTTGTTGAAATCGAACTAACTGGAATAATATCCAAACTATTAACAATGTATAAATTTGTGTAGTTTAATTAATTTGTAGTAATGCTTTTATTAAATAAATTAAATAAATTGACATTAGTTAATATTTAATAGCAGATAACTGAATTTGAGTTATTTTGAAAAATTCTGAAGATTTGTTTTTAAAATTCTGCGCAGATTTTTTAACATTTACAGATCTGCATAGATTTTATTAAAAATTTTTTTCTGATATACGTTGACAGGGTAGCAGATTTGTACAGAAATTTAAGCTTAAGATCTTTGCAGATTTTTATCCTAAAAAATAAATCCAAATTGGACTAGTTACATTCAGCAGCAACTAAAAAAGTTGGAATTGAAAGAATACAGCAGACATGTTCAACCACAATAAAACTTCTGCGTAAAATTTCTTTTAAATTCTCTAAAAAACTTTTACATTTTATCAAATGATTTTTTAATCAATTAATAAAATCAATAATATTACTTTCACAATAATTACATATTTGACAAAGTATTTTTTGACTACAACCATCAATTTCTAAAGTGCTTGTGAATGTCTTTTAATGGTAGTCTTCTGCAAAACATAATTTTAAGAAAAATGAGATAAAATCAAATTTTTTCTAAAAATATATGTGTAATTTTATTATTATGATAAGGGCAATGACATATATTAGCTAATATTTTAGGGGTGGGGGAGTAAAAGAAAATCTTAGGTTACACATAATATAAACCATGTAAAATGGTTGTGATTGGTCATAAAATCTTACCTGGGGGTGGGGGAGTAAACGTTACTATTAAAATAATATTAGCTAATATATGTCACTGCCCTAATCATGCTAATCAATATTTTAAATCAAATAAAAAACATAAAAAACTGATTTAAATTGTTTTAAAACAACTTGTTTTAAATTACATGCCATCCTAAATGCAAGAATGCAAGAATACTTTCATTGTGCAAATAATGCAAATTGATATGATCCCTTATGGCCCTTAATGTATAATGTATTATTGCATTGTTATTAAAGTTTAACTTACAATAAAATAATTCAATATTTGTGTATATATAACTATGAATTACGAATAAGTTATTGTTCAATTTATGAATAAATTATAATTCAATTAAAACTAATAAAATATTTTTATTACTAGTATTCATTCAAATATAGGTAACTGTGGTTTATAGTTCTCTGTAAATTTTTAATTTTTTTATCAACGAGAAACATTTAGTATAACTTAGTTTTCATCTTTAATTATCACTTTATTCACAATGTCTGATCTTTATAAAAATATCAATGTTGCTCATAATTTTTATTTTTATTTTTTTTTGATCCATTTTCTAAGCTTTGACTTTCTTCAGTCATCAATTATTTATCATTATCAATCATTTTTTCTCTTTAGTACTGTACTAACAATTTTACAAAATGTACTAAATGTTTCTTGACATGTTAATTTCATGAAATTTAGATAATTTCACACTCGATGTATGGTTAATTAAATATTGATTGTAATATTACATTTTTTGTTTTTCATAACAATGGAAAAAATTTTGATACAGAACGTTTCATGCAACATCAATTTTGCAATTAATTGATTCTCTAAACTCATTGAATATACTGGCAAGGCGGGATTTTTTTGTTAAATTATAAGATTTTTAATATTTAATTTATATACTGTAGTAACATACTGTACTTACAAAACTTGACATAATCCGGTTTAAGATCAAATATTTATTTATTTATATCCTATTATCCCTATTGAAATTATTGGTTTTTTTCGCTCCAACTGGCCTGATTATAGTATGATTATTGAAGTTATGGTGAAGTTCTTAATTTCAGATTCCTTATTTGTGCAAATGAAAAATAAATTAATACTTATATTATGGAGTATCAGTTTACATAGTAAAAATAGTAAAAGGAAAAAATTTATAATTTTATTTTAAAATTTGGTATAAAAAAAAATATAATAAAAAAAAAATAATAACACGGTTAATAATAAATTAAATATATTTTATTCCCTTTTCATTTAGTAATTTAATTGCCCTAGTGTTATCACGTAAAGCAGCCATTTTTAACCATCTAATTCCTTCTTTTTCATCCTTTGGAATATTCAATTTTCCTTTATAATATATATCACCCAAATTATATTGCGCAACTTCATTATTTCCTTTGGCAGCTTTAGTAATATAATCAATAAACGTGTCTATATTTTTACCTTCATTCATTGACTTTTTTAAAGTAAAAGCATAAAATAACTGAGCATCAGCATGTCCTTCATCGGCAGCTTCTTTAAGTAATTTTCTACCGTCATCACGTTCTTTAATACCGTCAAGGTATCCATCCCATAAATAACGACCTTTCCAACACTTTGCTAGTGTATTACCATTTTTTGCATGATATTCAAAACAATTCCATGCTTTTTGATATTCACCTTTCTTATGAGCTTGTATACCTTCATCTAATGGAATTGCTGGAACTGTAAAATCGTCTGGTAATACAAATTCATCATCATCATCGATATCATCAATTGCTTTTGATCCATCTAAGTCCAGGGATTTATCCTCAAGTAAAGCTGGTAAATTTTCATCGAACATATGATTGATAGAATTATATAATTCTTCTAGCATGTCTAATGCTTTCAAAAAGGAAATACGTTCTTGTGGATTATTCTTCCAAGCTAGTTAGTTATATAAAAGTTAATGAAAGCATTTTCTTTAATAATTTACTAGTATATTATATGATTGTTGATATGAATAATACATACTGTCATCTATAATTTGTTTATAAGCTTCTTGAAGTTTAGAAATTTCAGAAGTGGAATTCCCAAATTTAATTCTTTCTCTACCACCTTTAATCACGAAATCTCTAATTTTATCTACTTCCAGACTTCTATATGGAATTTTTTCAAAAGCAAGTTCCCAAAGTAGAACACCAAAACTAAAAATTTCACATTGCGTCGTATATTTTGACTTATAGTTGCTTAATTTCTCAGGGGCTAACCAACGTACAGCGTCGTTAATTTCTCCCTTTAAAGTAGTGGTTTTGTCGAAAGTATGACGTGCCAACTTAAAGTTATAAATTTTTGGTTCTAAACTTTCTGTCATCAAGATATTTTCACATCTCAGGTCATGATGTAAAATTTCAGCACTTTGTAAAAATATAAGCCCGCGACAAATTTTAAGAGCAATTTGAACCTTATAATGCCATTGAATATCCTTTAATTCATATAATTCTTTCAATGTTCCACGTTGAGCCCATTCAAAAACCATGGCATTAGTTTCGTCAATTTTTGAGACACCATAAAATCTAAGAATATGATTACATGTCGATAATTTCATTAAAATTTCAAGATGTCCTTGCACTCTTGTATTTGATTCCATTTCTTCGTCAGTCGTTGAAGTTAATTTACATGCTACTTCTTGTCCATTAAGAGTTCTTTTCTCCACAAAATTAGGAAATTTACCACGTCTATTATCAGGTTTCCCTCGTGCAGGAAGTAATAGACTTTTTGAATCAATCTTATTTGCACCATGAAATGTTTTATCGTCAAGATGTTTCCTAATATACTTTACCTCTTCATAAATATTGTCAGCTTTACTATCAATCGCACTAAGATATTTTTCAAATTCGGCAAGATCTTCTGATAAAGCTATTTCGTCATTCTTTCTTCGTTCTTCATTAGCAATTACCAAAGTAAAATTTAAATCTTTCATTGCAGTATCATAATCTTCCGTAAGTTTTTCAAATTTTTCCCTTACAACAATTGCTTTTGCATATTTTCTAAAACCGTGAATTTTCGAAACTTCATTAATATATTCTTTAATATTTTCTAAAACATAAATAAATTTATAAAAAGCGGAATAAAATACTTCATCGCGTAATTCATTTTCATGTCTAATTTTTAACAACTCCAAAGGTGCAACAGTTATTCCAACTCGTTCTGCTAGAGCACGGCAAATTTTTTTGTTATATTCTGCCGCTCGATAAACTTCTACTATTGCCTTAATTAAACCCGAAGCTATTTCAACTAAAGGCATATATGAACCTACAGCGTTTCCTACGGCACCGAAAGCTTGGTTAATAGTATTCATTATGGCATTACGGTGAAAAATATTTTAGAAAAAAAGTATATAATTAAAAAGAATTTGTGTAAAATAAAAATAAAAGGTTGTCCTTTTATTTAATTAAATTAAAAAAAAAAATTTTTTTTTTTCATTAACACCACAACTTTTTTTGCCGTTGTAAACCCCAATTTAAGCGAATATGCTTGTCTTTAAAAGTCAACAAAAAAATGTTAGTTGTAGATCATGTTTTAATTAATAAGGTACCGGTATATATATAGTCAAGGGGCGTCCATTGATTTATCATATGGGCTGATCTCGCTTCACTAAGTGCATTTTGTGATGTAACCTGATCTGACTGATAACTCTAATTTAGAGCTCCTAACATGCTAATGATAAAAAAAAAAATTTTTTTTTTACTATTGGAATCGCAAGTTTCAGATTAGTTGTAGATTAGTTTGAAAAGGGTTCATTGCAAAATTGAGAAAATATAGAAGAGGTTTTCTAATAGCTGTTATTTTTTTATTTTTACTATTCGGGTTTCAAAAATTTTTGATAAAAAAAACAGAAAATACATAAAAAGACTCTCTGTAACATTCTAATCACCCTATGGTAAGCAAATTTACTTTCTTTATGAATAATATACACGTTTATTAACTTAACTATTAAATGTTTACAATATAGCCTGCAAGAATTTTTTATCAGGATTATCTTAATAACCCTTATATATATACGCTCAGTATATAGCTGGAGGAAAGGTTTTTCGCTCAAAATATAAGATAATAGCACTTGGGCAATATCCACAAAATGTTAAATATACACAGAAAAGTGGTCGTGGTCAAAACGCTGTTCAATATCAAATTCCTGATGGATATATCGTAAAGACGGAAGTTGCAGACCAAATGCTGTGTTGTGAAACAAAGTATACTATTGCAAATAAAATTTTATATACAATTACATGGAAAGAAGGTTGAGCAGAATGGGTAGTATCTAGTGAGCGGTCTGCTAGTGGAGCTGTAAATGCATTTTTAAAGGTATTTAATTATTTATTTTCGGGAAATTAAATTTATATTAATATTCTTTAAAAAAAATAAATACGCGTTTTTACGCGTTTTTTATTAATTGTTACGAATTGTTACATATTAATATAGAAAACTAATCGTGAAAAATCCAAAATTTCTGGAATACATGTTTTTTGGATTTGATATTGAAATATTACATCAAGTATGAACTGGAGAATCATCTTTAGAAAAAACTACTATTATTGATAAAAGAAAGAGACCACTTAGTGAAGTAGTATCAGTATCACAACAAAATAAGAGATGCTCACAAGAAAATTAAACAGCTTATTTTACAACATCGAATGGTATCAGAATCTGGGGAGCCAATTCACTTACGTAATATGGAATTGGGATATGAAGATCATACTATTAATATAAAATACAATTTATCATTAGATCATATAAAATTAGATGCCTATGTACGTGCCTGTGATGAAGCTTTATTAGGTCATGATGGGATATCGAAGACTTGCTGCTGTGGAAACAAGGTTGATGCGTGAATATCAAGTTGCACAAAGGAGAATAGAAATTACAAAATTAATTAATGAACAAATACCAATTGAAATAATTAACCTTGATAAAGAATTGAATCAACAATCCATACTTGATGATGATGAAGAACATCAAGATAATCTTATTGGAATCATAGTTGATGAACAAGAAATTGGTAATGGTGTTTATCAATCTATTAGAAATCTTCTTCAAATATTTATTCCTATTTGGAGCAGATCAAACCCACCAATTCTTCAACCAGTAAATAAGGATGCTTGCCAAAACTATTTTTTCAAAATTTTAGTTTAGTCAAAATTCAATCCAAAACTATTTTTTATAATAAACTTAATTGTCAAAACTGGTTTTATGCTTTTCCAAAACTAATTATAATTTGAAAGTTTTTGATTTACCAATTTTTTCATTAAAAATAAAGTTTTTGAGTTTTGGATTTTTGAATTTTATTGTTAAATGAGTTTCGGGCAGCAACATTAGGCCGCTCCAATTTAATAGTTTGTTTAACGTTCTAACTTTATATAAAAATTGAGGGGGGGAGGAGGTCAAATTAAGTAAACATTTAAAAATAAACATATAAATTAATAACCTTTACTTTTACAAGTTTGGCAAAATGAATATATAGTAGTAAATTTTTCTTCAAGCTATCATCTGACTCTAATAACTCATTTTTTTCCCTACAATAAAAACAAATAATTTAATGATGACATGAATAATATACAGCTTCAATTGGACTACTACAATAGATTTTTTGTCTAACATAAACTTTTTTGTAAAGATTATGTATTTCAGGAGTTATAGGAGATCCACAAATATAAATCACATTATTTAATAAAATTTCTAAATTAGTTTTTTCTTTATCACTCTGCAATTTTACTAAAAATATATCTTGGTTTATTACAGATAGTGCAATTGATAAGTTTACGTATATTACTATTATTAATTGTACCACTAGAAATATAGATTCAGATGCAAAGAAATTTTTTTATTTATTTTTATTTATTTTTATTATAAAAACATAAATTCGGAAGATTCAAAGAAATTCTTTTAAATATTGTACAGATTGGCAATATTGTTATAAATCATGTGATATAACATATGTTTGTTTATCTTTAAAAATTTTTCAAAAACGAGGGGGGTGGAGTACGTTAAACAAACTATTAAATTGGAGTGGCCTTACCAGGAAATACAATTAATTTGAAGCTTGGTGGAGATGGAAGAAATGTAGGACGTAAACAAAATCATGTGATGATAACTATTTGTTTATTAAATGAAAAAGATGAAGTGTTAAAACCAGACCATCAATATAGGTAGTATTAAATTTTATAAATTTTTTAGAGCATTTATTATTAAATAATAAATTAGTATTTGTCTTTATACTTTACTAAAAATTGCCAATTTTTTGAAATATTTTTATAGATCTAGATACAATAGCTTTTAAAACAATTGTGCAATTATTTTGTAAAATTTTTAAAATATATCAAAATATATTTAAAGTATTTTTAAAATTAAAATATTAAAATAATATCAAAGTTAATTAAATTATAATAATAAAATAATAATAAAAGCATTAAAAATTATTGTGATATTATTTTGAGATATTTTATAGATCTAGATACAATACAATTACAAAATAATAACTAAAGTATAATAAAAACATTTTAATATATTAGATGTATTTTAGTAGTATTTTAAAATTATTATAAAATCATTTTAAAAATTGATTATTTTTAGTAAAGTATAGGTAAAGAAAGATACAAAACATTGGCTAAAGTTGGAAATCTATTTAAATATCAACTTCAAGATCTTCAAGAAAATGGGATTTCTGTTAATGATGTGCATTAACCAATTGAGTTGTTTTTTTCTGGTGATTGGAAGTTTATGTAATTATGTACAATATAATGGGATTAAGTGCTTCAAATTCAAAATATTTTTGTTTATATTGTGATTGTGAAGCAAGTAAATATACACTGGAATATGGATTTATGCTGGCCAATTAATAAAAATACAAAATGTAAGTATAAATTTATTAAAAACAATTTTTATTAAATTAATTTTATTCTAATTGTAAAATTCTAATAAGTCAAAAAAAACTATCATTATTTCTTATTATTAAACAAGAAAATTACATTCCAGATAAGTTATATCTATTATTATACATTTCAGATGTATTGATAGAATATTTTTTTAATGATTTATTTAAAAAAAAGGAATTCAAATGAGAAATAAAAAATCAAGTTGAACAAACCATGATATCAATTAAAGTTCATTTTGAATTTTTTAAGTCAAGATCAAATAGTGGCAAATGGGTGGACTTCATTAATGGAATCTGATAAGAAAAAGGGTTTGCAACATTTTCCTATTGTTGATTTTATTTTAGGAAAATGTGGTATAGATATTCAAAAATTATGGCATAATTTTTATGATCTATATTTAGTTTTAAAACATCTTAATCTAACAAATTCTGAAATTAATAATTTTGAAAATAAAGTAAAATAATGGGTTAAATTATTTTGTCGTTCAAGTCAAGGACAAATAAATTCAGCATCACAAATAGAGCTCCGCAACCTGACCTGACAGATCGGGTGACCCGACGGGTTGACCCGAAATATTCAGGTCAGGTCATCAAATTCATGACCTGACACGGGTCGGATCAGTGCTAGTCGGTACCTGACCCGACCTGTTGACCCGACATATATTTGGGTCAAATAAATTAAAAACACCGAAACTAATAGTTCTGGCATTTTTACATGTAAAATCAAAATGAAAAACGCCAAAACTAATGATTCCGGCGTTTTTACATGTAAAATTGAAAAAAAAAATGCCGAAACTAATAGTTTTGGCGTTTTTACATGTAAAATAAAAATGAAAAACGCCGGAACTAATGATTCTGGCATTTTTACATGTAAAATTGAAAAAAAATGCCGAAACTACAGTCAACTCTCTATAAATGCACCCCCTTGGGACCAGGTATAAGAGTGCATTTAAAGAGGATGTGCATTTATAGAATACATATAAATCTATATGATATTAATCTAAAATTAAGATAATACAAAAATTTTATAAGTAAATTATATAAAATTTTTTTTATAAAGGGTGCATTTACAGAATACATATATATAAAAACCGTGCATTTAGCATTAAGGCCCAAGTTGGGACTAGATAAAAGGTGCATTTATAGAGGGTGTGCATTTATAGAGGGTGCATTTATAGAGAGTTAACTGTATCAGTTTTGGCGTTTTTACATGTAAAATTGAAAAAAAAATGCCGAAACTAATAGTTTCAGCGTTTTTACATGTAAAATTAAAATGAAAAATGCCGGAACTAATGATTCCGGTGTAAACGGTCAAATATCAAGCACGAAAAGATGATAAAATTCAACCACCAAATGTAATTATTAAATATTAAGAACGAACAAATTAATCGTGGATTGGCGTAGATGGATAAATAATTAGCCGAAAAGGATAAACATTTAGGAAGAGTAATGATCTACATGATGTAATATTTATTGAATGATTGACAAGGAACCAATAGGATAAATAGAGTCGATCAATTGCGGCTTAGCAATCTTTAACAATAAGAACGATAAGAAAGAATAATTATAAGCCACAAAAGATAGATTATAAGCAAAACACATAAAGCGAATTAAAAGAACGTATAAAATAATGTCAGAAAGATTAAAGAACACAAAATAATGTAAAAGATAATATAAAAAGATAGTATAAAGATGGAACGTAAAAGATAATACATTAAAAAGAATATATATAAAAAGATAGCATATTAAAAGATAGCATATTAAAAGATAGCGTATTTAAAATATAGATAGTATATTAGAAAGATAGTTCAAAGATAATATGTAAAAAGAACATAAAAGATAGTATATAGATAGAATAGAAAGTAGCATAAAAATTGTATATATAGAGAGCGGAATTCAAGGTAATTCCATAGTTCTCATCCACAGAACTCAATAAAAATATAAGTTTTATTTTTTAATTATTTGTTAGTAAAGTTTAATGTTAATTAAAGGTAATAGGTTCGCCTAAACTTTAATTAATGTTTGCTTAATTAATTTTAATTGAATAAAATGAAGATGAATTAAATATACGTTTTTGAAAAGTAATAATTCGTAGCGAGAGCCATCGAAGTTTGAAATTAAAGGTAAAAGTGGATATAATTTGGGGAAAATTTAGAGAAGTTAAATTTTATTTTATATCGTTCGACGTTTTATATTACTAACGCTATTTATGTCGTGAACCAAGAATGTTGTTGTATATTGTTCGTTGATTATGTCGTTTGATAATTAAGTTGTTGATTATTTGTTTGTTCGTTTAATTGTTCATTCGTTCGTTCATTCGTTCGTTCGACCATGGGAATGCCCGTTCGATGTGGCAACTCTGTAAATTGATGACAGAGGGAATTGGGGGATCTCATATGGTGCATGCTCCGAGAAAGGAAATGATCATCATCACATGATTATTGTTATAATGAATATGAAAATTTAATTTCGTTAGTAAGTCACTGATAGGTATTATTAATCAATATTTTATTTTAGAATTTATTTTTAGATTTCAGGTTTTGACGAGTTCAAAAGGAACCAATAAATTAATGAGGATTTAACGAGTTAAAAACTTGAAAAGGTGAAAGATTGGAGTTTGAAGTTGTGCAAGTAATCACTTAATCGATAGAAAGCACAAGAATGTTTCTTTCGGGAATAAAGTACCTGAGAA
Source organism: Rhizophagus irregularis (assembly GCF_026210795.1). Taxonomy (NCBI): domain Eukaryota; kingdom Fungi; phylum Glomeromycota; class Glomeromycetes; order Glomerales; family Glomeraceae; genus Rhizophagus; species Rhizophagus irregularis. The sequence goes on along the minus strand of NC_089442.1, from coordinate 4,541,159 downwards.
ATTTCATAAGGAGATGGGGAAGCGAAAGATAAATTTTGGAATAAAGATTAATAATGGGAGAACACCAATGTATTGTCCGGGGTTCATTTGTGTGGTATGGGTTACCTCTGAGTTTGGATTTTGGATAAATGCTCGAGATTGGAAAATTTTTATTCTTCGACATTAAAGATTATAACGTATGGGTTACGTCAAATCTGGATACCCAGCTCAATAATGCGCAAATTGCTTTGGGGACGGGAAATGAAAATTGTAAAGACACCTACTATCAAGAAACATTGAATGGATAAAATAGGACAAACCTGTAAACTATCATGCTTTTACCCAATGGGAAAGAGATAGAGATAAGCCCAGTATAGGTCCACTAATTTGAGGAAAGATAAGTTGGTTTAGATGAGTTTTATGGATAGCTGATGACTTTTGAAACTGGATTTTGGAAGGTTAGATTCACCCGTTAAGAGACAAGTCGGCCAACGAAGGAGGAAAAAATGGATACGTTGTATTGTTACAGGTCCCAGGCTACATTTCAGATGAAGGTTCCTGGTGTAGTGTCCTAGTTCACATTCTCATTACAATGTTCCGTTAAAAGAAGATAAAATAGAAGGATATTTACACATTAACGAGCCGTATAATGAATATTACGTGCAGTATTTAATAATAGAGTAAAATCCGAAAAGAAGGACATTTATTTGAAAAAGAATATTTATTTGAAAAAGAACATTTATTTGAAAAGAAGGACATTTATTTGAAAAGAACGACATTTTGTGTATCATAGATTAATTTATATAATATAGAATATATAGTAAGAAGGATTTATGTGGACAATAAGAAAGATTGAAGATTCGCAAACTTTAAAAGTTATGAAAATTTTGGAGTTTGTGATATGTGATATGTGAAATTATGAATCACGGTGATAGGGGATAAATTTTAGAATGTGATATGTGAGATTATGGATCTTGGTGACAAAAGATAAACTTTGTGGCGCAGTAAAAACCTCTGCAGTCTGAGGAGATCGTGGACTTAGAATAATTTTTGAAATTTTGAGGCGCAGTAAAAATTAATAGTAAAATATGGCGTAGCGAATACATAAAACTGAAGGATGGAATCTAAAGATTGAAAGAAGCAAACTATTTAAAGATAAAAGAATGTTTAAAAGATTGAAAATAGAAATGTTAAGGGTGAAATATATATATAGAGGGAGGAGTCCGATTGAGATTCTGGATGGATATTCATGGCAATTTAACTAAGGCATACAATGGAATGGTATCATCAATGGGAAAGTGAATATAGAACACATAAAGAGGAACACGAAGTAGGAACGGAAGAATTGGACGAATGTTTAAATTGTGAATTATGTTATCCAATAGTAAATGAACCAATAGTATTCAAGAAATTTTGGGACGCATTATTTAAATTTGAAGATGCAATAATAATATATAATGATGTGACGATTAAGGGAGTATTAGATTTATTAAGTATGAATAATTCGGAAAGAGAAGATACAATACATAAAGGAAAATGTAGGGATATAATGGATAGAATAACAGAATCAATAAGATATAGAATACAGCCGAAAATAAAAGAGAAAGGATTACGAACAATTATATTAGTAATCGTAAGAGATTGTATTGAAAGAAATCTAGAGAACGAAGTATTTGATAGATTAATTGGAAATCCCGAATTAATAGAACACAAATATATTTTAGAAGATTGGGATGTTGAAAGAAGATTTGAAAAATTTTGGCAATGGTATAGGGTTGCATTAGGAGAAATTAGGGCTGTAAGAGCAGAAGTAGAAGCAATAGGAAAGTTCAAGGAATTATTGTATGAAGAAGAAAAGATAGCAGAAAGTGAAGAAAAAGTAAAAGAATTAATACGAGGAATAAAACATGAGAATGTAGAAATAGATAATGTTCATGAACATCATAAGAATATGGTACAGAAGATAATAAGAATATTTATAGATACTAGGGGTTTTACAAAAGAACCAGAAGATTCAGAAAGTGAAGATAGTCCAGCAAGTTACGAATTGGAAAATAGTTCTGAGGAAGAATTAGAAATAATAATAGGAGATAAATCATGGAAATTTAGTGAATTAAGAAGAAGGTCAAATGCTATGGATAAAGATCAACTGAGGTACATTTGGAAGATAGGAATAAAGTTGATGATAGAAATGGATATATTGGTAACAAGAATATTTATGGATAAAATTCAAGAGATAGAGGAAATGGATGAGAGGGAAAAAGAACGGAGGATAAAAGAATGGTTAGAAAAAGAAACAATAATATGTGAAAAATGTGGTAATAGAAGGTTCGAAATGGAAGAGGCGGATAGCGAATGCGGGGAATGTATCAAAGAAGCGCAGAAAAACGAACAAGATGAACTAATAGAATCTAATAAACAACTTAGAAAAATTAGGATACGAAATAGATGTATCGGAAATTCGAAGAATGAAGAAGTTCGGAGTTAATAATCGAATAATGGTAACAGAAGAATTCATAGAAAGGTATATGGGAATAATAGAATTAGAAGATAGAGAGTTAAGAAAAGAGGTGCACAAATGGTTAAATGAGAACACAACCTGGTGCGAAAGATGCGAAATAAGATGGATGAATGATATGTTTAGATTAGGAAAAACCATATGCAAAGATTGTGAGGAAGAAGATGTCGATGAAATTAATGATCGGGTAAAAAGATTACAGAAGATTTTTGAAGATATTGGAACAATAATAACTGAAGAAGAATTGTTAAGATTAACTAGTATGGGATATACAGATGGAGAAATTTTAGATAAAGAATTCATTGAAATCTTTCAAGAAAATAAAAATGAGTCGGAAAAAGAATTAAAGAAAAAGTTAGATAAGTTGTTGAAAGAACAAGCAGGAATAATAGATAGTGAAGAAAGTGGTGAAAAGAGTGATAATGAAGAATCAGAAGAAGATAATACAGATGATTCAGAAAAAACTGGAGAAATATTAAGTCCGGATGAAGTATGGGATGAAAATATTGAAAATTTTAATGAAGAAGAATTTGAAGATGAAATTGAAAATGTTATAAATAGAGGAGATATCGACTTAAGTCAAAACTCAGATACGAATAGTTCATTAAATATTAAAAATTCTGACAACGAAAGTGAATTATCTGATTACAATTTACGAGATTTATTTCAAGAGAATATATTAAATATGGCAACTGAGAACCAAATAAAAAGATTGATAGAGAATGCTTTAGGTTATCCAGCTAATACTTTGAACGCAGCAGTAGAAGCAGGAGAAAGTTTGATAGAAAGGATCGAAAATGCAGGGAATGAAGCAGGAGGAACAATTAGTATACCACTCTTTTATGGAAGAGAAGATGAAGATGTTAGTGATTGGGTTAGACAATTTGAGGTAGCATTTACAGCGGTCGGAAAAACAGCAGGAGCTAATGGTATAAGACAAGCGGCATACGCAGCAGCACATTTAAGAGGAGCAGCAGCACAATGGTACAATGAAATGAAAGAATTAAATGCAGGTCACTTAGTGAATTGGGTAGATGCAGATAATGATAACGATTTAAAACATAGAATAAAAAGGAGATTTACTAGAGAGGATGTTAGAAGAAAGAAAATGCTAGAATTAAGAAAAACTCGACAAGAAGTGAATGAAAGTGTTGAGGAATATACAAGAAGATTTAGACAAATATTAAGAATAGCAACTAGAGGACATGCCTTACATCAGGAAATTATATAGTGCGAAAAGTTGCGCAAGTTTACACATCATAATATTTCGTAAGCTTCCAGACCCGCCGCAAGTTTGCGTAAGCGTAATATTTTGTAACTTTTTAAAATATTTCGAAATATTACGATATGCAAAGCTTCGTAATTTTACGATTTGTAATATTCCGTAATTTTGCGGTTCGCAATATTTCGTAATTTTACATAATATTTCGTAAGTTTTCAGACCCGCCGCAAGTTTGCGTAAGCGTAATATTTTGTAACTTTTTAAAATATTTCGAAATATTACTGTATGCAAGGCTTCGTAATTTTACGATTCGTAATATTCCGTAATTTTACTGCGTAATACTTCGCAACTTTTTAAAATATTTCGAAATTCTATGATGCGTAATGTTCCATAATTTGACGATTCGTAATATTCTGTGATTTTACACAACTTAATATTTCGTAATATTTCAAAATATTTCGATAAATAATACTTCATTTTCTGTACTATAAGTTTATATAATGTATGTTTTATTAGATATAATCATAAAAAATTACAAGTATTTATTAATATATACAGAATACATAAAAGTAAAAAAAAGAAAGAGTAGAGTAACAATATTATTAGACGTAAAAAGAAGAGAAACAGCTATAGTAACGTTAGTATTAGATATAAAGATAAAAGAAATATTGTTATTATTGTTAGTATTAAGGTAAAAAGAGTTAAAGAAACAGTAAAAGGAGTAAAAGAAACATGGATATTATCGTTAGTATTAAAGTACAAGTAAAAAGAAATAAAGGAAACGTAGATAGTATTGTTAGTATTACGACATAAAGTAACAAAGAGGTAAAAAAAAACGCGTTAATATTAAAATAATTAGTATTAATAAATAAATATTTCTATACCTGCAAAGTAATTGAACAAAAGAATAAAGAAATAAAGAGAAAGGAAAAAATAAACATGTTGTTAGTATTGTTAGTATCGTTAGTATTAAAGTACAAGTAAAAAGGAATAAAGGAAACATGGATATTATTGTTAGTATTACGATACAAAATAACAAAGAGGTAAAAAAAAATGAAAATAATTAGTATTAATAAACAAATATTTCTATACCTGCAAAGCAATAAATTATGAAATATATGTAAATATATTGTATATAATTAAAGAAATATAAATAGAAAGAAGAGACAAAAAAATTAAAAATATTGAACAAAAGAATAAAGAAATAAGAAACAAAAATAAATAAGACAAAAACGCGTGCGTGATTAAATGATTAAATGATTAAATCACATGCAAGGATCAGCCTAATTTTGATTGGCCAGAAAATACGATATCGTAAAATTACGGAAATCCGCATTTTAAAAAATCACAGAAATTGTATATGCACAATTACTAAATATTATCCCCTCGTGATAAATTAAAAATTATCAACACAAATTCAATACAAATTTAACAAATTTAACGAAATTTGGCCAAAATTAACAAATTTTTACCAGAATTATCAACACAAATTGAACACAAATTGAACACAAATTTCAGCCACAATTTATTTATGTCACACCCGTGTTGTTAAGAATTAATAACCATTTTATTTATTAAAACTATATTAATTATGGTAAAAAAAATGCTATTACGTGTGATATATATAAAAAATAATATTTATTTTTTATGCAACCCATAATTCTCTAATAAACTATTTACATACCGACCTTCCTCCTCCGTGTTATAAGAGTCAATAGAAAGTATATCATCGTCAGCTATGCCATCATTGGCCGCCACCAATCGTTGCCGCACCATTCGCGCGCCTTGTCGTTGGCCGCATCATCGTTCCGCATATCGTTCGTTGGCCCTCTGTCGTTAGTCAGCACCATTATCAGCCGCACCTGCTCTATCGTCAGCTGCTCTATCACCACCATCGTCTACATCATTACCATCATGAGAATCATCGTCCGAATGTGTAAATTTATCCCTATTTTCCAACTTTTGCTAAAAATCAATAAATAAATAAATAAACTGTAATTCAAATAATTCACATTTTGCAAATTGTAAATTAAAAACTTACTAAGTTGTTGATTATCTTCGACTTCATTATACTTTCGCTCATTTGAATGTTTTGATTATTAGGATTTAAGTACGTTTCGCATATGCTAATCGCATACGCTATTTGTGTTTTTGAGGGATTTTTATTTTCTTTTCGCAAACATCAATTATCAGCGACATATATGTCGTAGGTTGCCCATCTTTAACCTTTTTAAATAGGTTGTTGTAACATCTTTTCACCTCCGCCTTACTCTTCCATTCCTGAATCTTTGACGGACTAGCCTTAGTGTTAATAGACGGTAATTTATGCCCAGTCGCTTCGAAAACAGAATACATAACGTCTTTAACTCTAGACGTGAACGTCCCTCGTATGCTTCTATGTTGTTGTACTAACTATTAAAAAAAAATGTTAGTATGAAATTTAATAAAATTCATAATTGCTTTAACTTACAGTCGGGGCAATTTTTTTTTCGAAAAAAATAATCCATTGATTTTTTTGAACTGGCGCATAAATTCCGGATTTTCGTCTTTTAAATATTTTTCGGTAGCGAGTTTGTACTCGTCTTGCGAAGGATAAACAAAATTTTCAAATAAAATTTTCGACACCTTCTTAACGAGCTCCTAATCAAACGAGGTTAGCATTTCAGGTTTACATTAAATAATATTCATCTTTATTACCTTTACATACTCCGGATCTATTGTATTATTATTATTTTTGTTATTATCGTTGAGCTTTTTTTCTATGCTCGAGACGGGTTTCGAGATTTTTTTGTCCGGTGATAAGAACTTCAAGCTTAGAAATTATCTGCGAATTGGTTCTTAATAGTTTTTCTATTGTTTTTTTATTAACTTTAACAATAAAATATAATTTAACTATATATTATATAATTTCTTTTTATAAAGAATATGATACGTATTATGTCATATATACCATAACACTTATCATCGGATATTCCATCACCTAGCTTCGCTACCTGCATACTTACGTTTTGAAAATCTTTCATTATCGTCGAATTCTTCGTTTCTCGCCACGCTTTGTAGCCATTATGATAATAAATTTGAAACGAAAATATGAGAAAAAAGGAGGAAATATATGAGAAAAAAGAGGAAATATATGAGAAAAAAGAGGAAATATATGAGAAAAAGGTGAACTAGAAAATTCGAAAAGGATGAGGAAAAAGGGGGAAATACATGAATCAGGAATTCAGAAAAAGGAGGCAAGCTGTCATAGTGGTAATTTCCGCCATTCTATACTTAAAAAAGAAAAAAAACTTGCGAAATATTGCGAAAAATGGATGAACTAATGCGAAATATTACGAAAAATGAATGTACTAATGCAAAAATTTTGCATCGTGATATTACGAAAAAATATTGTAACACTTTCATAAGAGAACTTTAAAAAAAAACTCTCGTAAAAGCACATACATAGTACAATCGAAATATTAATCAAATCCAATTTATAAAAAAATAACGTACTGCTATGCTGGGGGCTTTTATGCATGGAAAAAAAAAGTTGCAGCCAGTGAACTCATTTGGCTGATCAGATTGATAGCGCTTATAACCTGATTATCGCATAAATTTGTGGCTGATCATCCGTCCATTATTGTAAAAGTGATTTGCCGTGTTAAGCCAATAAATTTGCGGCTGATTATCAGATGATTAGCCGGCCATCCGAATTCTTACAGCCCGTTACAGCAAATTCAAAATATGCGAAACACTCAGCACTTTTGCTGTCAGATTCACTTGGCAGTTGCCGGCAAATTGAAATAGTAAATAAAATAATAAACAATATTTATATGGTACATCATAGACTTGTTACATTTATTTTTAGATTTGCCAACCCACGAACTTGGCAAGTTCCCGACAGCAAAATTGCTGAGTGTTTCGCATATTTTAAATTTTGCTATAATGCGTAAAATTGCGAATGATTCCGCGATATTAGCCACCAGATTCTTACAGCCAGTTCCATTCATTAATGCGTAAATTTGCGTAGTCGTGTCTATTCAAATAACTCAATCAATTGTAATCCATTCAATTAATTCATTAAATTTTTACAATGAATTTGCAATATAATTTTATTAGCACACATAATCTCATATAAATTAAATAGTGAATTGATACTTTTCATCAAATTTGACGCGTTAATTTAAGTAACGTGAGTTTCAAATGCCCCCTTTGTATGCGAATATTCAGTCAACGCTTTGCATATACTCAACACGCCCAAAAATGCTTAAAAAATGTAGAAGTAGAAGTAGAAGATGATGATGATAATAATGATAGTGAAAAATATAGCAGTGAAATGGATACAAGAAGTAATCTAAGTAGTGAATATGAAAATGATAAAGTTGAGGTAATTATGTTATTCCAGATTATTCTTTTTAAAGAAAAAGCTCAAATTATACTAACTCATTTTGGTTTATAATTTTAGGTGGATGATGATAATAATGTACAAAATATGTCATTTGACAGTATTGGAAGTGCAATATCAGAGATGAGCGCGAAGATAGTAACTTTGAAAATATATTAGATTCGTCTGAAGAGCCTGAAATTTTTGAAGAACCCAAAAATCTCAATACCAAAACTTGCACAGAATTTCTAATGATGCTTATAAAGATCTAATGTTATTAGTAACGAAATATAAAATAAACAATAAAGGTGGTAATGAAATAATACGTTTTTTTAATAAACATTCAAATCTTACAGAATCACCATTACCAAAAAATATTGAACGAGGACGAGCATTTATGAATAATATGAAGTTTTCTAATTTAGAATTTAGTAAAGTTCTTATAACAAAACATAAGGATAAAGATTATTTTCTTTATTATCAAAACTTAATACAGTGCATCAAAAATATCTTAACTGTTCCTGACATAACACAAAATTTTGCGCTATCTTACGAAAACTATGAGGTAAATAGTAAATATTAGTTAATTCAATAATTTAAATAATATTTATTTTAATTTATTTATATTATTTTATAGTATAATAGAGAAAGTATTTACAGTGAACAAAACACTGGAAAATGGTGGAAAACTACGCAAGAATCCTTACCTACTGGTTCCAAATTATTATCAATTATTTTATATTCAGATGCAACAACTACAGATACATTAGGAAAAAGTCAATTGCATCCAATATATATTTCATTAGGCAATATTCCAATATGGCGTCGTAATAAACAGGATGCAAAGCAACTTTTGGGATATTTACCAATTTTAGAAGCTGCAAATAAAGATCTGGTTTGTGATACCTTTCATAAATCTTTACGTCATTTACTAGAACCAATTATTTTATTAAAAGATGGTATAGACCTTTTTATAAATAATGAAAATACCTGGTTTTATCCTAGAGTTTCAACTATTATTGCAGATTGGCCAGAAGCCGCAAGTTTTTGTTTAGTTTATAAATCCTCCAATTCAAGCCTTCCATGTCACTCCTGTTTAATTAAAAGGGACAATCTTGCAAATATAAACTTATCGGTTAATGATGTAATACTAAGAACTCATGATGAAATGCGTAAATATTTTGAAAATGATACACAAAAATCTGTTTGCATAGAATCTGTACCTAATTTTTTTTGGGATTTGCCGTAAGTATGCAAAAGTAGAAATAATTATAATAACATATATATATATTAATTATAAATATTTATATTATCAAGGAATATAAATATCTACTTGGCTACTGTTCCTGACAGAATGCATCATTTAGATTTGGGTTTATTTCGTTATCAAATTATCTTCACGTGCGATATCTTAAAATTGCAACATGTTAATGGTAATAAATTAGTTGAAGAAGTAGATCGCCGTCTAGCAGCAATTCCACGTTTTCCCGCCATTAAAATTTTTTCCAATGGACTGCAGTCAATTGCAAGATTAACTGCTAATGAATATCGAAGTTTGATGAAAGTCATGATATTTGTTATTGATAATTTATATGATGAAAATAATAACGAAGTAGATAATTTTGTAAATAATGATGATCTTGTGAAATTGTACGAATATTGGAATGAAATGTATATTTTAAGTAGATATGAAGAATTTAGTGAAAGTGACTTGGAGAAATTTAATGTATGTATTAAAATTTTAGTAAAATCGAAAATTTAAATTAAATAAATTAAATTAACATTTAAATTTTAGGATGCAATACATAGATGGGCGCGGATGTTTGTCAAGGCTTTTAAATTTGTTTCTCCTTCCAATTTGAAGTTGCCTAAATTGCATTCATGGGTTTATCGCATTATTGACTCAATACGATCTTATGGCGCAATAAATGGCTATACCACAGAAACTTACGAAAGTCTCCACAAATATTTCGTTAAAATACCCTACCGAATTAGCAATAAAAAAGATGTCGAACCTCAGCTTTTACGAACTGTAAGTATTTGGAAATTTATTTATTGTATATATTTATTATATAACTTAAGATGGAAATTAAATTAATAGATAAAACGTCAAGCAATATCTATTAGAATGTCTCAACATTCAGTGAATCCGGCAAAAACACCTCGCACTTGTAAATTTTCTGCAAGACTCTTTGATTTCTCTTTACAAGATGCAAATACATTTTTTAATGAAAAAAAAGATTCCGTAGACAATAAAATGCAGACCGGTTTTGCTAGATTTATAAGTTGTCTGGATTCATATCTAGATTTACTTGATGGGTTCACAATTATTGGTGAAACCCGAATAAACATATACGGATCGGTAACACTGGAAAATGGTGCCATAATGCGTGCCACAAACAGGTATCATAATAAAGTATGGTTTAGCGACATAGCTATTTCAATGGATTCTGAAGAATCAAATGATTATATATCAGACAAAGAACTTTGTTATGGACAGGTATTTTTCCAATTTATGTAATAATTTATTATAAAGTATTAATAAATATTTATTATTTATAGGCCTTATTGTTAGCAGAAGTATTAACAGACCCACCGCTAAATCTCGCATTAATTCAATTGGTACGATTTTAAATCTAAAAGGAACCCATATTTATATGGATGTCCTCACTTAAAATTGATAGAATTATATAACTTTGTAGCTATAGAGTCTATACATGGTGTCGTTCACATAGTACCCCGATTTGATAAACAAAATGAATATTTCGTAAATAAATATATTTTTTAGTCACTTGATATAGGAGTTTTGATTTATTTTAATAAAATTATATCCTTAAAGAATTTATGGTCACGTTTCCCATATCATAAATAAAATGCAGATTTATTTATTTAATTATTAACAACACGGGTGTGACATAAATAAATCGTGACTGAAATTTGTGTTCAATTTGTGTTCAATTTGTGTTGATAATTCTGGTAAAAAATTATTAATTTTGGCCAAATTTCGTTAAATTTGTTAAATTTGTGTTGAGTTTGTGTTGAATTTGTGTTGCGTAATTTTTTATTTATCACAAGGGGATGATATTTAGTAATTGCATGTACGACGTACAAGATTTTTTTTTATGATTTTTTTAAGAAATGTACGCAAAATATTTAATCAGAATATAATTGTTTTATTTTTAAATATGATATATTGATGATTTTTTTTTAAAAAAAAATTGATTTTTTTAAAATTCAATAGAATGTGCTAATAATAAATTGGTTTATTTTTAAATATAATATATTGATATTTATATTTAAATAACCAAAACATGTACATGATTTTTAATTATTTTTAATTGAAATCATGTACATGATTTTTAATTATTTTTAATTGAAATCAAACTAAGATTTTTTTTTAAAAAAAATTAAAATAAATTAAGTGATTTATATTTATATTTAGAATCATGATATTTATATTTAGATAATCCATATCCGCATGAGATTTAATTAATATGTTTAATGATGAAAAGTCTAATAAATTAAATTTTAATTGAAACGAGAAATAAAATCAAACCAAAGAGGTATTGTTCAAATTTTATTTAAAGTGACATTTTACGACTTTCTTTCAAATTTTTACTCATCCCAAAATCAAATTATAAAAATCAAATCAAATCTAATAATGCCTCGCCAAACACGTCGTCGTTCCTATAACGTCCATTGGAACTTGGCTATGATGGACGAACTTGTCGGCATACGCGCGACAGAAACCGTGCCTACCATAATATTAATGGTAGAAGCCGCCAAGATTTTTGGGACTCTGTTGCCAATAGGTTCATATGACTAATATCTATAATTTCTTTAAGAAAGAATTTAAATTCAAATTAACCAATCCATTTAATTGAATCAGAATAAATAGAATATTTCGAACGAGGGTTTCCGGGCAACAGTGCAGCCAAAAGTGGAGGAACCTCGTCAGGGGATTACCATGTAAGTAAATAAATAACATTACATTCATATAAATTAAATGTATTTACCGAATATTCAAACTGATTTTGATATTTAGAACTATGTCCTTTATCGTAATGGTAACCACTGGGCGGCGGCTGTGGACGCGTACCGGCGCAAGATATTATCGTGAATTTAGAACGAGATTTTGGGAGAGGCCGGGTAATTATACTATAATAAAATTTATAATTAATATTTACGTTCATGTTTTAAATTTGATAAATTTGATCAATTTTAGTCGCGTGATGATCGTAGGGCAAAGGAGAAACTTACCTACGTATCGTAGAAGAAGATAATTATTTTTATTTTTTTATTATTTATTAAGTGTAGCTAGGCCCAGTCCGTACCAAATATCGGCTGGAGACTCACGTTTTTTTTGGGCTGTGACTGATACTGACGTCCACGCCGTACAGCCTGGGTACTATTTTATAAAATAGTAGCGAACAAGTATCAAATGTGTATTTTTTTTATTAAGTTATAATAAAAATTAGAATTTACTTTAATTTTTAACATAAAAATTATAAATAATAAAAAATTCGTAAATAAAAATAAATTTGCTTTCCCAAACTTAAAAAAAAGGTGTTTATATAAAAGAAAAGGTGTTTATATTATTTTTGATTATTCAATAGTATCACATGCCCTTGTATACGTTCTACTGCATATGCAGTTTACAATCTCATAAATTTTCGAAATATTTCAACCGTAATATTACGCAGGTTTACAGTTTCGTAAATTTTCGAAATATTTCAACCGTAATATTACGCAGGTTTACAGTTTCGTAAATTTGCAGAATATTTTGACCGTAATATTACGCAGGTTTACAGTTTCGTAAATTTTCGAAATATTTTAACCGTAATATTACGCAGGTTTACAGTTTCGTAAATTTTCGAAATATTTCAACCGTAATATTACGCAGGTTTACAGTTTCGTAAATTTTCGAAATATTTTAACCGTAATATTACGCAGGTTTACAGTTTCGTAAATTTTCGAAATATTTCAACCGTAATATTACGCAGGTTTACAGTTTCGTAAATTTTCGAAATATTTCAACCGTAATATTACGCAGGTTTACAGTTTCGTAAATTTTCAAAATATTTCAACCGTAATATTACGCAGGTTTACAGTTTCGTAAATTTGCAGAATATTTTGACCGTAATATTGCGTAAATCTTACGATATTGAAAACTTACGTAATATTTTAACCGTAATATCACATAAATCTTACGAAATTGTAAACTTACGTAATATTTTGAAATTTTTCGAAATATTATGCCATAAACTTTCGTAAACTTACAAAATCGTAAACTTACGCAATTTTTCGCACTATAAAATTTCCTGATGTAGCAGATGAATATCAAGTAGATTTTTATATTGAAGGACTGGAACCAACAATAGGATATCAAGTTAGAAGACAGAATCCAGGGAACTTAAATGGAGCAATAGAAATAGCAGTAAGAGAAGAAGGTGCAAAGGACGAATTTATTAGAAAAGCAATAGGACAACCAATTAGTACGAGGATAGATACCGGAAAAGATGATAATAGACAAAATATGTTCGCAAAACCATTGAACGAAAATTATGAGGACGAATTAGTTAAAGCGTTTGAAGAAAAGGCAAGAATTAATAAATTAGAAGCACAAGTAGCGAGTATGGAGAGAAGATTAAATAACGATAATAGGAATAGGTATCGACCGAATATGGGAAAAAGGTTAAATAATGGTAATAGGAATAGTTATCAATTAAATCAGAATAGGGTACCGACATGTTACGGATGTAATAGAGTGGGGCATTATAAGAATAATTGTCCCGAAGGAAGGAATGCGAGAGTAAATATGATAGACGAATATGATGATCAAGAAGAATATTATTATGATGAATATGGATACGAGGAACCACAATATAACGGAATATATTACACACAAGGCTATTACGATGATTATGAAGATGGAGAATTAAATTATCATAATGAATTATACGCAAAAGATGACGCAGTAAAAGGAAGAAGACAATCAAGAAGGACGAGTCCAATAGTGGGATATAAAAATAATAATGAAGAGGGAAATTTACAAGAAGAATTAAGAGAAGCGGGAAATAGAATGGACGATAGAGAAATACCAAGTGGTACAACGGCACCAAATTATATACATGAACAAACTGAACAAAATGGGGATAGAATGATAAGACCAAAAGGAATGAAATGGAGCAATAAAAGACAAGCTTATTACGACCCAACAGAAGGACTAAGAAAATGGAGAGAAGCAGGAGGACCAACAAAACCCAGAGAGTATGGACCAAGATTAACTGACGGAATACCACCTTATGATATTGTGGAAGACGTGAAAAATTGTAGAGCGAATATAACATATGGACAATTAATAAACGGGAATGTTAAGTATCATAAGCAATTGAGGGAAGGAACGTATAGACCAAGAAGTATAAACGAGAAAAATTGACTACACTCGGTGGGAACTATGAAAAATGAGGAAAAGAGAACCACAGCAATGAGAACAGAATTAGAAGTTGAAGATCAATTAGTAAATGTAATAATAGATACCGGAGCAGCAGTAAGTGTGATAACAGATAAATTAAGAAGAAGATTGAATATACCTATATTTGGAAAGAGTAAATTTAGATGTACAATAGCAAATGGACAAAAGATAGCAGCATTAGGAAAGGCAAATATAACTTTGAGATACAAAGATGAATTGGAGATATTAAAAGAAGTTGAAGTAATCGATTCGGAAGAAGAGGATCTAATTTTGGGAAATGACATATGGAAGTTGTATAATGCAAAAATAAATTTCGAAGATCATACCTTAAGAATAGAAGAACAGGGAGAAATAATAACGATTCCGGTAGGATATGAAAGAGAAGCAGCATATGAAAGTGAGGAGAGCGAGGACGATGAAGAATATGAAAGTAATGATGAAGGAGAGGTATTCAAAATGCACCAGAATTTTAAATAGAGAGTCTTGGCTCTGAAGAGAGAGAGACGGAAAAGATGCTCGAACCAAGTGAAAAATTTATGCAAAAATTAAGTATAGGGAAAGTAGAAGAACCAATTTGGGAAAATATGGTAAAATTATTATTAGAATACCAAGATATTTTAGAATATGACAAAGAAATAGAAGGAAGAACAAAAGCGGCACAACATGAGATAAAAATAAAAGATGGGGTAGAACCAATAAAGCAAAGAAGATACAAAGAAACAGATGAGAAGGCAAAATTTATAAGCGAAGAAGTAGATAAATTACTAAGACAAGGAAGGATAAGGAAATCAAAAAGTCCATGGAGTTCACCGGTTACATTAGCAGGAAAGAAAACGGGAAAATATAGATTCTGTATTGACTACAGAAAGTTAAACAAGATAACTATAATGGATAGTTTTCCTTTACCAAGAATGGATGAATTACTAGATAAATACAGGAAAGCAAAATGGTTTTCGAGTATAGATTTAGCGGCAGGATTTAATCAAGTAGAAATGAAAGAAGAAGACAAAGAAAAAACAGCATTTGTATGTTCAAAGGGATTATTTGAGTATAATGTAATGCCATTCGGTTTAACTAATGCACCAGCAACATTTCAAAGATTAATGGATGAAATATTAGAAGAATACATAAACGATTTTGTAGTAGTATATATTGACGATATTATGATATATTCAGAAAATTTAAAAGACCATATGGAACATGTGGAAAAAGTATTAAAGAAGTTACAGGAGAATAATTTAATAATAAAACTAAAAAAATGTAGATTTTTGGAAAGAAACATAGAATTTTTAGGACATATAGTAGGAAATGATGGATTAAGGCCAGACGATAAAAAGATAGAAAAGATAAAAGAAATGAAGGCACCAACAACAGTGAAAGAAGTAAGATCATTTTTGGGACTTTGTTCATATTACAGAAAATTTGTGAAGAATTTTTCAAAGATAGCAAGACCAATAAGTGATTTGAGAAAGAAGGGAATACCTTTCATTTGGGGAAGAGAACAACAAGAAGCGTTTGAAAAGTTGAAAGAAAAGTTAATACAATATCCAATATTGCGACATCCAGATTGGAAGAAAGAATTTTTATTAATAACAGATGCATCAGGAAAAGGATTAGGTGCAGTATTAAGCCAAAAAGATGAAAAAGGAAAAGAAGTAGTAATAGCATATGCAAGTAGAAGTTTATTACCAGCAGAAGAAAATTATCCGATAACAGAATTGGAATGTTTAGGAATAGTTTGGGGAATTCAACATTTTCATAAATATTTGATCGATAGAAAGTTTAAAGTAATAACAGATCACAGCGCATTAAAAGGATTGATGAATGCGAAGATACCAAAAGGAAGAAGAGCAAGATGGGTAATGGAATTACAGCAATATAATTTTGAAGTAATACATAGGTCAGGAAAAGAAAATATGAACGCCGACGCATTAAGCAGATTATTAAAGATAGTGGAGGAACAACCGGAAATAGTAATAATCGACGGAGTAGACGGATTAGGAAAAACAAGTATAGTACAAAATTTAATTAAAGAATGGGAAAAACAAGGATTAAAAGTAAGATTCAATACTTATAAAAGAAGAAGAAAAGATAAAGATGAATTTTATGAATCAAAGATGGAGACGGAATGGAGATTCAGAAAAGAAGTAGTAGAACAAATAAATAGAAGAATGTTAGAATATGACGAAGATGCAGATATAATAATTTTGGACAAATCACCATATTGTGAATATTATTATCAAAAGACGAAAAGTTTTGACAGAGGATTAATTACTCCACACGGAAATCATGAGATGGAGAAAGAAATATTCAGATTGAAAGAAACAATAGATAAATCAATAGTGATATTTTTAGAAAAAGATGGCGACGTATGTTGGAAAAATTACATTGGAAGAGAAACAAAGAAAACGGAAAAATCATCATATCCAACATTAAAGAAGGATGAATATTTGGACATGGTTAGAATGTTTGAAGAAAATCAGAGTGTGTACAAAGATACTAAAAGATACAGTCGAGTAAAAGTTAAAAATGACAATAGTAGTTGGAGAAAAGTATTTAAAGAGGTGGAGAAATGGAGAAGAGCACAGAACTAAAAATACAGAACACATAACGAAAATAACAAATTTAGAAGCGAAATCAATTGAAGAGGTATTATGGAAGAAAATAATTACAAGAGAATAATTGACAATATCGAAAAGGAGAATAAATATGAATTGAAAGAAGGAATTCTATATAGAGTAAAAGGACAAAACAAATTTAGAGTAATCAGGGATTATGAATACGAAGGATTGATGTACATGATGCATGATAACGAATTATCAGGACATTTTGGAATAGAAGCGACATTAGATAGAATAAAAGAAAATTATTGGTGGAAAAATATGAAAGAAGATGTAGAAGAATATGTAAAAACGTGTTGGAATTGTCAAATGAGAGGAAAACCAAGAGGAAGGAACGAATTAATGCCGATAAAGATAAATGAACCATTCGAGATGATTGGAATAGATATAGTTGGACCATTAAAAGAGACAGAAAAGGGAAATAAGTATATTGTAGTAGCAATGGATTATTTTACAAAATGGCCCGAGGCGCACCACTAAAAGAAGCTACAGCAAAAGAGGTAGTAGAATTTATTTGGAGGGACATAATTTGTAGACATGGATGTCCAAAGAAAATAATTAGCGATAGAGGGACTCACTTTAACAATAAAATGATGGAAGAATTAGTAGAAAGATGTGGAATAAATCATAGATTAAGTACACCATATAGGCCACAAACGAATGGTTTGGTCGAAAGATTCAATAAAACTTTATGCGAAGGATTAGCCAAATTAGGAGAAGAAAATTGGGATAAACATATACCATCTGTATTATTTGCATATAGAACAAAGAAGCAATCTTCAACAAAGATTAAACCTTTTTATGCGACATACGGAAGGAGAGCAAAACTACCATTGGATAAAGACGAAAATAAAATAACATTAGCTGACAGAGTAAAAATATTAATTGAAGAGCTACCGGTAATAAGAAGGAAAATAAAAGAAAATGTGAAAGAAGCTCAAGAGAAACAAAAACAACAACACGACAAAAGGGGAATTAGAAAACCTAAATTTGAAATAGGAGAAAAAGTATTATTATATGAAGCATGGAGAGAAAAACAATGGTCGGGAAAATTGCAGAACAAATGGAAAGGACCATATTTAATTCACGAAGAATTTGGAAATGGAGCGTATAAACTCAAAGAATTAGACGGAAGAATACTAAAAACACCACAAAATGGAGAATGGTTAAAGAAATTTTATGATCGAAGGGGATTTACACCAAAAATAGTAATTAAAGGAAAAGAGGTATTCGATAAGACCCGAGTTCGATTCGATTAAAATTATTATGGATAAGACACGAGTTCGATTCTATTAAAGTTATTTGTGAGGTCACAAATAGCGAAGAGGGGATAATGTAAACGGTCAAATATCAAGCACGAAAAGATGATAAAATTCAACCACCAAATGTAATTATTAAATATTAAGAACGAACAAATTAATCGTGGATTGGCGTAGATGGATAAATAATTAGCCGAAAAGGATAAACATTTAGGAAGAGTAATGATCTACATGATGTAATATTTATTGAATGATTGACAAGGAACCAATAGGATAAATAGAGTCGATCAATTGCGGCTTAGCAATCTTTAACAATAAGAACGATAAGAAAGAATAATTATAAGCCACAAAAGATAGATTATAAGCAAAACACATAAAGCGAATTAAAAGAACGTATAAAATAATGTCAGAAAGATTAAAGAACACAAAATAATGTAAAAGATAATATAAAAAGATAGTATAAAGATGGAACGTAAAAGATAATACATTAAAAAGAACATATATAAAAAGATAGCATATTAAAAGATAGCATATTAAAAGATAGCGTATTTAAAATATAGATAGTATATTAGAAAGATAGTTCAAAGATAATATGTAAAAAGAACATAAAAGATAGTATATAGATAGAATAGAAAGTAGTATAAAAATTGTATATATAGAGAGCGGAATTCAAGGTAATTCCATAGTTCTCATCCACAGAACTCAATAAAAATATAAGTTTTATTTTTTAATTATTTGTTAGTAAAGTTTAATGTTAATTAAAGGTAATAGGTTCGCCCTAAACTTTAATTAATGTTTGCTTAATTAATTTTAATTGAATAAAATGAAGATGAATTAAATATACGTTTTTGAAAAGTAATAATTCGTAGCGAGAGCCATCGAAGTTTGAAATTAAAGGTAAAAGTGGATATAATTTGGGGAAAATTTAGAGAAGTTAAATTTTATTTTATATCGTTCGACGTTTTATATTACTAACGCTATTTATGTCGTGAACCAAGAATGTTATTGTATGTTGTTCGTTGATTATGTCGTTTGATAATTAAGTTGTTGATTATTTGTTTGTTCGTTTAATTGTTCGTTCATTCGTTCATTCGTTCATTCGACCATGGGAATGCCCGTTCGATGTGGCAACTCTGTAAATTGATGACAGAGGGAATTGGGGGATCTCACCGGCGTTTTTACATGTAAAATTGAAAAAAAATGCCGAAACTATCAGTTTCGGTGTTTTTACATGTAAAATCAAAATGAAAAATGCCGGAACTAATGATTCCAGTGTTTTTACATGTAAAATCAAAAAAAATGCTGAAACTATCAGTTTCGGCGTTTTTACATGTAAAATCAATATGAAAAACGCCAGAACTAATGATTCTGGCGTTTTTACATGTAAAATTGAAAAAAAAATGCCGAAACTAATAGTTTCAGCGTTTTTATTAGTTTCAGCGTTTTTACATGTAAAATCAAAATGAAAAATGCCGGAACTAATGATTCTGGCGTTTTTGCATCTAAGATCGAAAAAAAAATGCCGAAACAAATAGTTTCGGCGTTTTTATATATAAAAACAAAAGTAAAATGCCGGGACCTGACGTTTTTTCAATAAAAATTAAAAAATCTTTTTTTTTTTAATTAAAAATGTCGAACCTGACATTTTTTGTATAATTAATAAAAAAAAACGTTACAAAACGTTTTTTTAATTGAAATATTTAATAATAAAACTTCGGGTAACCTGCGAGTTACGAAGTGACCCGGCTACTTTCGGGTCGAATGGGTCAGGTCGGATCAGAATGGTTTACCGACCCGACCTGACCTGAAAAAATTTCGGTTCGGGTTAACCAGGTAACCCGACCCGATCCGACCGTGCGATTTTCTCTAATGCAAATAAACCAGATTTATATATAGAAAAGAAAACATCACTCCTTATATGCATATTTTTTCTCAGCATATTCCAGAATTTTTGTGAAACTTAAAGGAAAAAAATTTGGAATTGTGATCTTTTTCTACTTCAAGTATTAAAAAAAAATCATAATCAGGTATATATAATAATTACATTAATTACATTACCAAACAAATTTTTACTTTTATTTTTATTTTTATTTAGGTTCAATTATTTTTTAGTGGAACTACTATGGATGGTAGAATTAAAGGAAATCTGTGATACATAATATAATGGAATTTGAATTAATAATACTCCATAAGGGGAGTTATATATATTACGTAATATTTAGTTTAATATAAACTTACTCCCCTCCCCCTCCTTATTAGATTTAATAACCAATCAAATTATAATATTTATAAATTATATATTTTATTAAGTGTAACATAAGATTTTAGTTACCCCCTCCGTCCTCCCTTTGATAATTACGTAATATCTGTAAACTCCCTTAAAGAAATTCTGATATAAAGTATTAATGCAAAAGATAAAGAAAACAAAGGGTAAAATTAAACTTACTGTTATTTACATTTTGAAGCGGTTGTGGTAAAATATAATGAAATTTTTTTAAAGGATATAATAGAAATAATGAATTCTTTTGAAAAATGGTGGGGTTTAAAATAGAATTATCATTTATTAATATTTGCTTTTTATTACTATAATAAAATAATATGTTTAAAAATAAATTTATATTATATTGTAAAATTAATTTAAAAACTTACTTTTCTTGAAACTCTTCAGAATCAGTAATAAAATTATAGGTCAATTTTTCCATTATGAATTCTCTATTATTTTCTGATAATACTGTTTGGTTCTATATAAATTTGATTTAATATGTATTTTCATAGTTTTCAAGTAAAACATAACTTATAGTATTTGTAATAGGGTTCTGTCAAAAGCTTCATTGATCATAATGAAGTATTTGTTTAAGTCTTATTTCTTCTGCAAATCCTCCAAAAATACATCAATACTTGTATTAAATATTAGGCTGTATTTAAACATTTCTTCATCTTTAAAAAGATATACAGTCAGCCCCCCTCTACAATCACACCCCTCGGGACTATCCAATGGTGTGATTATAATGAGGTGTGCCTATTGGTAAGGGTTAAATATATAATTACACATATATAAATTT
This sequence comes from Rhizophagus irregularis, assembly GCF_026210795.1. NCBI lineage: Eukaryota > Fungi > Glomeromycota > Glomeromycetes > Glomerales > Glomeraceae > Rhizophagus > Rhizophagus irregularis. The sequence continues at coordinate 4,519,657 of NC_089442.1, read as the reverse complement.
TTAAGTAAACGTGATTATATATATATATATATATATATATATAATAATTAAAAAAAAAGTTTATATGTAAAATATACTTAAAACCATCAAATTTTTGAAAAATAAAAAACTTAAATTTTTCCTCATGGTAAAACAATAAAATAATAAAATGAAACGCACAGTTATTTTATAAATCACGTGATTTGTGTGTTTATGCAGGAGGAATTTTACATATATTTACTATAATATGGAACTGACGTTTGGTGTGATTGTACTTATAACTAATAAAGTGATTATAAAAGGGGTATTTTATATATAAAAAAATCTGGACTAAAAAATGTGTGCCTTAAGGAGGGGAGTTCTTATATGGGAGGTGCCTATAAAGGGGGTCGACTGTACAAATACATTTTCTGAAAAGTTCTCAATTGAAAAACGTTTTTTTTCAATGGTATGTCTTAAAAAACCAAGTTTTTTTTTTAATAAGAATTATGAGAGAATTACATTTGTTCTAAAAAAGGTTAAGATAACAAATAAAAATAAGGTATTATTTTATTATGTAAATGTTTATTTCTTTTATAAATAAGTAATTTTTGACAAGTTGTAAAAGCTTTGAAGCAAAGTTTGCAATAAATAGATGACTGGTTTTTCATTATTACTGTATAAAAATAATGTTGAAAATAGGACACAAAAAAAAATTATGTACAACTGATATAACTAATATGTATATGTAATTATTACATGTGATAAAATCAAAGATGAGTAAAATTAGCTCATATGTTAAATAATAAGAAGCTGTTCATCTAATTATATATGCAGTTACAAATCTTCTCTAAACTACTCTAACATTTTCAAGAAAAAAAAGCACTTGATGTCCAGCATTATGTGAAATTATGCACTATCACGTGAACAGTGTGATGACAAATAATATGATGAATAAGTTTTTACTAATTCAAAAAAACTGTCTCCCAGATAAATAAATATAAATAATGAAAACACTGAGGAATGTAACAGATGATAATTTTTTACATGGTCATATGTCAAGTGTTTTTTTCTTGAGAATGCTAAAGCTGATTTTTTCCTATTATTTTTAATTATATAAAATTATAGTTTTATTATAAAAATATATAAAATTATATTATATATATAATAGTTTTATAAATTCCTTTAAAAAATATTATATTTTAATATAAATTTATTATTTTTTTTTATAAGTAATTATTATAATTAAAAATCCATAGAAATCTATAAAAAATTCATGAAAATACTATGGAATATTAAATTTTAGCATTTTGTCTTTTAATTTTAAATGTCTAAACTATTTCAGTTTAGTTAAACGACTAAATATTTCAGTTTTGCCTAGGATCTTTATTAGTTAATATTCCCTTTTCTTTTATTTGTAGAACTTTGGAGTTTCAGATTATAGAAATGGTAAGTTTTGCAAAATTTTGTAAAGCTTTCGTTTTTGTTTTTATTTTTTTATTATTAAAAATATTTTTAACGTTTCTTTTTATTTTATTTTTTGTATAGATTCTCTGGAGATTTGAGATTTCAATTTGAACTAGAAGTTGAAAACAGTAAGTTTCTTTGTAAAACCTAACTTACTAGTCCTGAAAATAGTAAGTTTTATATATTTGTGAAACTTCTATTTTTTGGTATTATTTGTCTAAAATGTTTTTTAATATTTCTTTTTTTTTTATAAACATCGTATCAGAACTTTTAAAATTGGAATTGAATGATACTAATTACTAAGTTTCGTAACTTTAGTTATAAAACTTCATTATATACTTTAAATTTAGGTTAGATGGTAAATATTATAACTAAAAGTTATGAAACTTTGTATTTTCTCTTAATATAATTAGATTAAATATATAATCAATAGATAATAAGTAATAGCTAATAATTTATTAATAAAGTTTTAATAGTACATTATATTATTTTAATTAATACTATTATATAATATTACTGCTTGAAACTTATTTAACGATAAAATTCAAAAATCTGAAACTCAAAAACTTATTTTTAATAAAAAAATTGGTAAATCTGAAACTTTTTTAAATTATAATTAGTTTTAAAAAAGTATAAAAACAGTTTTGGCAATTAAGTTTATAGCATATTTTCTAAGAACTAAGTTGTAGATATCATCTGCTATAGATATGGATTTCTCAGCAAGTACAAACTTTTTCTTAGTACTAACTTATGCAAGTTCTTCAGTAGCAGAAGATGCAGGTTTCTCAGCAGGTAGTTCTTCCTTTTTTTGCTTTTCTCATGATTTGACTTATCAAGAACTTGAAAGTAATTTAAAATTTGATTCATAAGGTCTTTTTGATTTGATTAAAAACAGATTTTTCCTTAATGACAAATATAGATTTATTTTTAAGTGGTCAGATTTAGGTAAAACAAGTAGTAAAGTCTTTTTAACTGAATTATATTTTTACCAAGAATTTTTTTAAGGCCTTAGGGTCAGATATGGGTTTTTTAGGAGTCTATGTACTATTGATTCCTTCTATATATATTTCATCTATTTTGTAAATCCAATTTTTGCTAAAGAACTATTTTTATAAAAGTTCTTTTTGGATATGCTATAAACTTATAGTTAAAGATCATGAATCCTCAATTGATTTTTAAAACCCATAATATTGCAGATTTTGGAAATCATTTATGCTTAGTAATCTGCAAATTCACAAATAATTCATAAACCCACAAATAATCTGCAAACTCACAAATAATTTATAATATTACAAATACAGTCAACTTTTTCTATAGTCACATATTTAAAACATTTTCTGTGATTATAAATAAAGAGATATGACTATAAACAGAAAAATTTTTTTTTTGTATATTTCAATAATAAACATATTATAAAAATATGTAAAATAATTTATTTTAATATATTTATTGTAATTTATTATAAAATTTAAAATTTAAAATCTAATTATACTAATTATATAATTATTAGTTATTAAAATCAATTTATACAATATTAATAGTATTTAAAAGATATTTGTGAAATTCAGTCAGATAGAGAATAATAGTTTGTAATAATTAAGTTTGTAATAATTAAACAGTTTGTTATTCTTGTATAAAATAAAAAAAATTTATTATGTTATTATACATTGTGCTTTGAACTTTATCTTTAATTTTAACATATGATTGATAAACTTAAATGAGAATTGTTTTATATAAATTATATTACAGTTTTATGGATAATTTTTTAAATAAATTATTATCATTTTAGGTAGTATAGTAATTAACGATCACTAATTTTATAACGTAATAGTTTTAAAAAGTTATACTTCATATTAAATTTTTAAAATATATTTATTAATAAATAACTTTATAATATATTAATAATAAATATATACAAAATAAATATTAGAATAAAAGTAAATAGAATAAATAAATCAAAAATATGAATTATTATTATTATTTTATAACATAAATCTATAAAATTTTAAAATCAAAGATTCAAAATAAGAATTCTCTAAGGATCTGTGGCATAAAAATATACTGATAGTATATAAGAATGCTTGCCAAAACTATTTTTTTAAAATTTTAGTTTAATTAAAATTCAATCTGAAACTATTTTTTATAATAAACTTAATTGCCAAAACTGTTTTATATTTTTTCAAAACTAATTATAATTTAAAAAAGTTTTAGACCAATTTTTTCATTAAAAATAAAATATTTGAGTTTTAGATGTTTAAATTTTATCATTAAATGAGTTTCAGACAGCAACACTAACTACAGAAATGCCACTAATTTCTAATACTATTTTTAAATCTATTAATGAAATTGCAAAAAATATTGTATTTCAAATTTATTAGCTTTATAACAAAAACAAATAATTGAATCACTTTTATATAGAATTTAAATTAAAGACACTACAGTGCATACAACTTAGTCCCAGCAATTAAATTTGATGAAATTTAAATCACTACTATTCATTCAAAAAAAAAGATAAACATAAAGTATAAACATACAATGATAAACCAAATTAAACTTAATAAAACTATGTTTTTAAATTTCCTATAAAGTATTTTTTAAGAAAGTAATAGCAATTCAAAGTTGAAATATTTTACTATTAAATTAAATATTTGGCCATTTTATTATAACCAGAATTACATGTAAATCTGGCCAAAATTACTTTTATTTAATTATTAACTATGTAAATCTGGCTAGAATTAAAAATTATAACTTAAATTAAATAAATCTGACCAATAAAATTACGGGGTTAAGTATTATATAATATAAAAAATTTGGCCACTTAAAAATTTTTTTGTTGGAATTAGGTTGTATGTAAGGTTGCTTGGCTAAACTCATTTTAACTTTTGATAAAAGTCTAAACTTTAATTAGTAATAGTTTAAACTATAACAAAGGTTTCGACAATAGCTAAATGTTTAAACTATGTCTAAACTTTTTAATTAATAAAATTTAAAATAAATAATTATTAATACATTATTATATATATTTAAATAAATTTTTTATAAATAAATATTATATAATTATTAATAAATATAGTTAGACTTCCATATAGTAACATTTCATATAGTTACATCATAAAAATTTCTCCTTATAATCACACCTTTGGGAAACTACAATTTATATACTTATTATATAAAAAAACCTTTATATAATTACATTATAGTAAAAGCCTCTATATAGTTACCAATTTTTATAGAACTGATTAAATAACTATATAGAGATCTGACTGTACTAATAATAATATATAAAAAGTAAATTATAAAACTGGTTATTAATTAAACTTACTATATATTTTAATATATATAATGATTTAAATAATTAATATAATGTATATTAAATTGTATAATTGCAAAACTGGTTAAATTTATATTAAATTATATAATTTATTATAATAAATGGTAAACTTTATTAATTACTATGTAAAAATATGTCTAAACCTTTTACAGTTTTATCAGTTTCGTCAGTTTCGCAGTTTCACAATTTTAATTTTTTAATAAAATGTTTCAACTAGTTTCGATTTCAACAATTGTCTAAACTACTTAGTTTCGCCCAGCAACTTTAGTTGTATGCACTATAGCAATATGATAATAAAGATAATAATTTACATACATATAACTATATATTACATTTATTATTTTAATAAATATAATAATATTTAATTTTTGAAAATTTAATCAATATAATATAGGATTTTTAGAAATGATTATAAAAGCTACAAATTTTATTTAATATGATTTTTGAAGATTGTTTGTATAGTATCATAAAGGAAATTTAGAAAGTCAAGTATATTTAAAATATAATAAAATGGTTACAATTTATTGTATTACTTGATAATGACACTTATTATTGTATATACCTTTATTTAATTTATGTTAAGTTCATATATAGATATTTTTTGTAGTAATGTTGCAATTAAAAATAGTTCAGTTTAATATTAAACTAGTTCCTTCCTATTGGTATTTTGAAGAAGACTTTATAGTAGTAAAAATATGTTTTTGCACATTCAACTTATTCAAAATGAAAAACAAGAAACGAAACTTTTTTTGATAATAAATTTTATTCATATAAATGATATTTATAATAATTCTGTTAAATATTTGAATTCAAAAAATGAATAATATAAGCATAGTCTTGGGCTTTGTAAAAAAACTTTAAACTTAGCAATTATGTTAAGTATTTGAAAAGTTTTTACAATATTTTATTAAAGCACAAACAAATATTTTAGATGTAACTGCAATCAATTAATATAATAACATATTTAATGAAGCTGAAACTGTTAATATTGCAAATCTACTAATATAAAAAAAAAAGGAAAAACCTGCTAATAAAAGGTATTTATTAGCTATTAAAAACTATTCAAGCAATACAAATAATAATATTTAAGAAAAAACTTCAAATGCAAGAAGAGAAAAAAATAAAAAACAATATCTATATGCAATCATGATATTACAATTTATGAAATTGTTACAAAAAAAATAAAGAAGTATATATTGAGAATAAGAAAAATGTTTAAAAATATACTATAAATAAAATAATAAAATAAAAAGACTTAAATTACAGTAGTAATTTGAGTTCAGCTTCTTTTAGCTACTAGAAATATTAATTGCTGATTAATTTTATTTTAGTTTTATTTTCTAAATCTGCATTAAATTTGAAATCGTAAGATTTATTGTAACTTTAAAATATATAATAAGTAAGATATTATAATATAAATATATAATATTAAATATTTATTTTATATATTAATAGTTCATCAGGAACATTTGCTGGTCAAGTGGGGTATTTTAGAGGTTAATGTTTATGATTACATAAACTTTTTACTATAATTAAATATCGATCTCTATAAGGGTAAATAATAAAAAAAAAATTTTATATATTAAAATTATATAATCATAAAATCACATGATAGGGAAAATATGCATATTCCTTATAATAAAATTTTTTTTATAATATTTATGATTTATTATATACATAAAACTAATTTAACATACTATTAAATTTTATATAATTATATAATTTTGCTCAAATTTTTTAAAAAAATGTAAATTATAATTACAATAAAAAATAAGAGATATTGTTAATAATGTTGCTGCCTGAAACTCATTTAACGATAAAATTCAAAAATCCGAAACTTAAAAACTTTATTTTTAATGAAAAAATTGGTAAATCTAAAACTTTTCTAAATTATAATTAGTTTCAGAAAAGTATAAAAACAGTTTTGACAATTAAGTTTATTATAAAAAATAGTTTCAGATTGAATTTTGACCAAACTAAAATTTTGAAAAAATAGTTTTGGCAAGCATCCTTAATTGTCAAAAATATAAGAAAAATTGGTTATTAGTACTTATAATATTCAAATTAATAAAATCTATATAAAGTGAAATGAATAATAACACAAATAATTTTTTTTTATAAAAAAAAAATATTGATGTAAAATATAAATTTTAAAGGGATGATTTAACGGTGATTTAACCCAGGTTATTTGATTAGGAAGCAAGTTAGCAAAACTCTTATCATATAACTTTATAAAAAAAATCATGTAAAAAAATTTTTAATAAATATATACAGTCAACTCTCTATAAATGCACCCTCTATAAATACACACCCTCTATAAATGCACCTTTTATCTAGTCCCAACTTGGGCCTTAATGCTAAATGCACGGTTTATATATATATATATTCTGTAAATGCATCCTTTATAAAAAAATTTTATATAGTTTACTTATAAAATTTTTGTATTACCTTAATTTTAGATTAATATCATATAGATTTATATGTATTCTATAAATGCACACCCTCTTTAAATGCACTCTTATACCTGGTTCCAAGGGGGGTGTATTTATAGAGAGTTGACTGTATAATTTTAAAAAAGATTTATTATTTAAAGTATTAAAGTTAGTTTGAATATTAATTTTGACTTATTTAATAAATCAGGTTTTTTTTTTAATTTATTTAATATTAAATAATCAGCATAAAATTTACTTTTTTAAAAATCCATATTTTGAATACTTTATGAAATTTTCTATAAATAATATTAAATTATAATATAATCTTTATCAAATTTATTTGTAAAATTTATACAACTGAAAATTATTGAATAAAAGACTATTATGTTTTCAAAATACATTTTACCAAAGAAGTATTTGTATTTTAACAAAATACCATTATACCAATAATTAATTTTTTTAGAATTTTTCTAGCTATCACCGGGGTGATGATCACCGGTGACTGAAATTATGATGATCGACCAGCATTAAAAAAACATAGTGCCGGTAAAAATTGATAATTCTGGCCAACGGTGATGATCACCCCGGTGATTTGAAGTAAAAATCTATTAAGAATAAATATATACATTTATATTTAAATTAAGTTTATTTATTATTTAAGTAAAAAATATAATTTTTAACATTTTAGAATATTGAATGAATAATTTTCCCTTTAAATAAGGAGTACTACTCCCTTTGAGTATAATAAAAAAAATATATATATATTGAATGAATTTATACAAATAATAAATTAAAATAAACAATAAATTAAATAAAAATAAAAATAAAAAAATAAAAATAAAAATTTTGGCAAATATCCCTTTGGTATTTAATAAATATTTCTTTAGTAAATAAAATAGATATTGGTAAAATGGCATTCCAATCAAGTGACTTTTGGCAATATAAATACACAGTGAAATTCGATATAATGGAAACCATCCGTTCCATTAGTAGTCATTATATCGAAGGTAAATTAATTATAGATTATGATAATCCGTTCCAGACCCAATTCCGATATATCAAGACTTTACTTATATTCCGTTATATCAAGGTTCCAGTATATCGAATTTCACTTGTATTACAAGTAAAATTGGAATACAGTAATTTTATATTCTGCAGTAGTATAATAAAAATTACTTTTAAAAATATTTAATAAAATATTTATAAATATTATAATATATTTGAAAAAGAAATTCTAGTTTAAAAATTTTATTATATATAAAGAATTTTTATAATGGATATAATGTTTACATATTTATATAAAAGTTGTATTAAAAACTTCCAGGGTGAATTCTGGTAAATCCTTAAACAAATATAATAAAAATTGGAATAATCAGATATAATATTTAAAAAAGTTAAAGCCAATATATATTATGTTTATATTGCAGCTTTACTTACATTACAAGGTTTTACCGACAATTTCACATGACTTATTGCCGGAGTTATAGCATTATGGAATTTATTGTAGGTGGCATAAAATGTGATGTGACAAATAGGATTTTAAAAGTCCCGTAAAAGAGGGTGCAACAAATATCTTTCATATAATCACGAAAAGTATACATGATAAATATAAGAATTCGTTAGTGGGATGCCGACAAAAAATTCTTTTTTTCTATTCGATCGGCAAAATCAATCAAAATGCAAAAATGCAATTACATATGATTTGCACTTAATTCACAGTTTCTAAATTTATTTTTATCTGGATAGCATAATTATGCCCGATTTTAGTTTAATGACATGGATGCAAAATTATGCGACATTTCAGGAGCAAATAAATAAAATCAGTGCGTCAAGATGATATCATACTCAGCACTATTCACACCTTGTCACACCCTTTTTTTCCTGTTTTTACAAATGTTTGTCATCCATTATACGCCTCAAAAAGTATTATACACTTGAAAAGTGACGTTAAGTAATCGTCTATTACGCGTATAATCTTGCGTAATGTGTTTCAGGATCTATAAATGTGTTCGTCCACGCGTTTATTGATTATTTCGTTATTAATATACAATTTGTAGCCAGCGACTGATTAGATGGATAAAAGTTTACGCGAATGTTCAAGCTTTATTAATTTAAATTTAAAGAAAAATTTTTAGATTTTACGATTAAAGATATGACAAAAATGACTTAAATCCATGATATTCTCAAATGTTGATTTTTTTTTAAAAAAAATTGTGGATTATTGAATAAAGAGTCTTATAACATTTATAGTTTAATTGAATTACCTCATTTCTTCCTTATCGCTGAAATCAGCAAAATTTTTTTTGATAATTCCATAAATATTCATACATATATACTTATATATATAAATTGGATTCTCGCGGGAACCGTGATCATCATCCTGTGTCGTTGTCAATGATTTAGGATGACCATTAGGCTTTCCTTGATATTAACAAGATATCAATTATTTCTATATATATAATTTTTTTGTAAGAACCTTTTCATTGAAGGTCACGCAAGAAATAATAATGTGTAATTAGTGATGTCAATTCGGTTAGTTAAAATTTTTTAAATCGGATAAGATAAACCGATTGAAAAATGAGCAGGATTTTCATTGGTTATACAATCGTTGTTGGCTTTATTACTTATTCTTTGAATTTAGGCAAATATATTCATAATAATAATCGTATCCCAGCCCGATTACATAATTACGTTAATCAAAGGATTTATCGTAAATATATTATTAATCGAAGAACGCTTGATTACAATAACAATTGTTTATTAAAATAATCTATATATGTTATATATATGTTCATATTGTAGTTCTCCTTAATATAGAAAATTCCCGCTCACGATCCGGTTATCGTTATATTAAAAGAAAATAAACCGATACTTTTAATTTTAACAAAATATATACTAGTTATTATATATATATACAGGATATTATATATATATATACATATCCTAAATTTAGGCATATCATTTACAAATAAGGAGTACTTATGATAGCATCAAGCGCACCTTATTTTTATTTTTGTTTATTTATTAAGATATCATTTTTAATATATACTAAATTTAGTTTTAATTAAGGTTATAAATACAAAATGCGTCATGTCATGTACATTAACGCCAATTTCTAAAAAATTTAGTTAAATTATGAAACACAAAAATCCAAGAATAAGGTGGTGAAACTAAGGGTTTTTTTCCGTGAGAATTTAGTTTATACATTGCTCGCAACGTAATATGATAATATGCCTACAAATTATTATTATATTAAAAAAATATGTAAATTATTTTTTTTTTAAAAAAAAAATTTTTAAATAAATGATTTTTTAAATAATAAATTATAAAAAATATTTACCAACAGTAATCATTAAAATCAAAGAAATTAGAGTAATAATGAGAATATTTTTCCAAGAATATTTTGGGACTTCTACTAATGTTTGTTTAGGTGAACTCAATCTTCCTGGTGAATAATCTTCAGTATAAAGTTGTTGAGATTGTTGTTCATGTTGAAATTGTTTTAAATATTGCATTGAATAACGTGAATTTACCGGACGAGCAGTAGGAGGTACTATTATCGTGATAGTACAATTATCATCATCCGTTGGAATTATAGATGAATTGTAATTTTTTTCATCTTTCTTTTCATTAACTTCAGTATTAGAGGGTTTAACCCTTGTCGTGGACTTAAATAGAGTCATTCTATTATTTATTATATTATTTTATGTCTAATTTTTTTTTATTTCCAATAAATATAATAGATAACCTTTTTTTTTTAGAGGACAAAAAAAAAATTGGAAAAAAAATTGGAAAAAAAAAATTTCAAAGCCTTAGTTAATAAATCACATTTTTTTTTTTGCCATCATATTGTGGATATTGTGGCTATCAACTATTGTTTATCTTTACCATTACCAATTTTGTTCTTTGTTCTATTGTTTATTTATGGAAACTTATTAGTAAATTGATTAGTAAAATTGATATATTTCTAAAAATAAAATAAATCGACAAACAAACTTTCTATTTTTGTATCAAAATCAGGGCGGGTTGATATGACTAAATCGTTCACGTGCTCTTCTGTACTTTTTGTAATACCCGAATAATAATATTTATGTTCAAGGGAGGATTAATTTACCCGAAAAAAAAAAAAAAAGATTCTAGAATATACTGCGTATGGTTAAATTATGTTACATGAGAGTTTTTTTTTTTACGGTATCAAAAATAAAACAAAGAATCAATTTTTAATAGTCACGTGATGTATATGTAAAAATGTCGCGCGAAATATTAAAACAGGGATGAAAACGAAAAACACGGATATTTTTGTACTCACGTGAAGAGGTATTATGATGTAATTATAGAATATAATTAATTTCCTTAAGTATGATTATGTATCGTCCTATATCAAGTTACCAAAAAAATTATTGTATGATACAAAGATTTAAGATATGATCAAAAAAATGAAATACATTTCCAGTAATTCACAAGTTTCACGAGTTGGTACTTAAATTTCTTAATTTAATGAATCATATAAATCCTATAATTATATCATACATATTTATCATATATTATTAATTTAATGCATTTAATGCGTTTCCCTTAAAAATTTTTTTAATGATTTCGATTTATCAAAAGGAAAGAAAAAGAAATAAGTTTGGCTTTTCAAAATAATAATGTAAAAAATAAAAGGCGTTTTTTTTTTCGAATAATATAAAATAAAAAAAATAATTAAATTTTCCCCGCAATAAATTTAGATTAGTCGATTGTGTTTCCCAATGATCTAAATATACCTTCCCATCATAAGTATTCTTCACATTAGTAAATAATAATCATGTCCATTTTTTATAATGGATTTTTTTTTAAATTTTTTTGCTTTTTAGCAAATAGTTCTAAAATATAGAAAAGAAATAAAGTTATTAATAATTAATTAATTAATATTTCAAAAAATTAAAATAAAAATAATAAAATTTCAAAACCGCATTAAATTTACAATAAAGAATATTTGATAAAAAAATTACTCGATTTTTATATAAATTACGTAAATTCATACATTTGAGCGTGAAGAAATTTTTAAAAGAGTGAATATATGACGAGAAAATGTAGAAAAAGACCATCAAGATATTGTGATAGAGAAAAAAAATTTTCTTTGCTCGTCATATCCTTTAAATATTAAAAAAGAATAATTGTCCATATTTTTTTTTTATTTATTTATTATTATTGTTATTTACGCCGATTACTGGTTGATTATTGTTTCTTTGCCTGGTTTTTTTTTTATATTGTTCATTGTTTATATTCGGATCGACTTGTCTGTTAATTTAATCTTGATAAATGCGAAAAATTAATCACACAAAACCTTTATTACTTGTTTTCAAAAGGAATTGAGAACCAATTAATGTAAATTATTTTGTCAAACAATATTTTTTCTAAATATAAATAAACTAATGTGAATTTGTTTAAATAAAAAAAAAATTTTTTTTTTTACCATAATTTATCTTTGAATTTTATTCATGGAATAAAGGCGTCAACCCACCTCTAAAACAAGAATTTTTATAAATAAGTGAAACGATTACATGTTATTTATTATTTACATTTATCCCGTGGGGATAATCATACGTTACAAAAAGGTTTTTTTATTCTCATGATATCAAATGTTTATATTTTATTCTTTTTTTTTTATTCTCTGATATTTTAATAATAATGATAAATAATAATAATAAAGTATCCAGAAAATGAAATTATTAAGGTACCCGCCACACATCGGGAAAATGAAAATAAGTCTTGAATCAAATCTTGTTCAAACTTAAAATCTCAACCTTGATTATTTGTTTAGGTTTTCTCAGAAGGGGGGGAGAGAAAAGAAACCAAATAAATATGCTTGGACACCGAAAAATTCCGACTCCAAACAAATAAATTATATTGGAACGTCCTTTATTTTTACCTATATATTTCAAGGAAATAATTATAATAATATTATTAATAATAAATAATGTTATTATTATAGTTATACTAACACGTTTGTTTCGCCGGATTCATATTTCTTTTCATCATATTTTTAAACCTTTAATTAAAAAAAAATATAATTGAATTTTAGGAAAAAAATTTTTTTTTTTTAAAGTTTTTAAAAAGACCAGATCAAAAACTTTATTACAATGTAATAAAAATAACATATTCTTAATTTGTTTGATTTGCGCATACATTGTGCATGCATTAAAAAAACTTTCGTTGTTTTTTAACCTGAATATTTAAAAAAAAAAAATGGTAACACGTGATTCAGTATTACACAATCGGAATCCGAAAAAAAAATTCTTAATCATCAGAATTGGAATCCAATTTTTAAACAAGATTATAAGCGCAAACATAGATATATAGGATGTAATACAGTGTCACTATGCGTGATATCATTTGATATATACGCGTAATTTTTGTGGTTAAATATTTTAAAATACAGTGGTGTGATATCTTACATATTAACAATTATCCCATATGCATCTTAATATGTGAATTTGTGACAATATCAATCTCAAGATAATCGATAAGTGTCTGCTATTTTTTTAATTATCCGCATCTTTTAAACTATAACCTCATCAATGAGTGAATTCTATTGATAATTTCCTTCGGTTAATTCCGATTGTCACCCAAGGAATTTTAATTTAAAGATAGACACGAAAAAAATGGTTAAAAGGTTTAAAGTGATTTTTTTCGATTAAAAAACACGCTAAACTAAGAATAATGAGGGGGCGTAAAGGAAAGAAGAAATTCATTATCGAATAAAACCTTATTTTTATGTGTGTAACAGACGTTCGAATATGCCATGTTTCAGAATTATTACAAATTAACAAATTAGATGATTTCAATGTTTTTTTTTGTTTAATAAGTGATGCCATAATTCGGGTATACAGTTTATATAATAACATTTTGCCGTTTCACTGATAACATTTATGAATGACTCAAGCCAAAGATTATTTTTTGGCGAAATGGCTTTATCAGCTGTACTCAATACCTTTTTTAATAACGCGCGTAAAAGCAATGTTGTCCATTTTTTGATGTCCGGATATGTCCGCACTTTGCATTGTTTCTTGTGTCACTTGTCCGGATATTGTCCCGTGACAACACTTGACTATGTATCATCTGATTTGATGCGTTTGTCACATATTTGAATAATATGGGATAAATTAGTTAAAATCCGGTTATTGGTCCAGTTTCACATGATGATCAACATGTCAATAAAGAAAGAATCGCGAAAAAGAAAAAGATGAAAATAAATAATTTTTTATTATAACTTTTACAATTAAAAAAAAAACAAATATTTTCTTATTAAATAGAACAATATTAATAATTGTGATTATATTAATAAATTAAAAATTATTCAAATAAATTAATAAATTACAAAAAAAAAAAAAAAATCAAGCTATTATAAAAACAAATAAAAAATTTAAATATATTCCATAAAAGTTTTAAAACACCTCTATTAAATTTTGTTTACCAATAAAGGCCTGTAATAAAGAAATAATAATTAATAATTAATACTTATTAAACGTTATTAAATAATAATAACTTGTATTTTTCGATTGTTTAAACCTTTAAACCTTTTTGCAATCTACAAACTATAAGCCCTTAAAAAACGGTCTAACAGTTCATATTCCATTAAATTTTGTTATAAAATAATAAAATAATATTATTAACTAACATTATTAATTCTTTTCTGAATCCTTCAAACCACTTTAGAACCAGTTTTTACTATTTTATACTTTTGAGAACGTAAAAAAAAAAATAAAAAAATTCAAAAAAATAGATCATCGGGAATTTCATGATTGATAATGGATCAGCCTTGTCACCTGAGTTTTTTTTTGTGGTACAGATTTACAATTATCAGAATGTGTGAATATAATCAAATTTTATGTGACAAAATCATTGTGTGGGAACAATTCAAATTCTCCCAATATCATACTAAATTCTTTTTGGTTAACTCATTTAACTCATTTAAGTCATTTACGCGAGATGCCGCTATTACCGCTTATAAAGAATAAATATTAAATCGAAACGAAAAGAAATGGTTAAAACAAAAAAAAAATACTTTTTGAAATAAGTTAAATGAGAACTAACATGAATGCGCCACTCACGAAATTCATCTACCAGTAATAATTGTGTGGGAACAATCAAATTCTCTCAATATGATACTAATTTCTTTTTGGTTAACTCGTTTACGCGAGATGCCGCTATTCCCACTTATAAAGAATTCTATTATCCAAATATTAATCGAAACGAAAAGAAATGGTTAAAACAAAAAAACATACTTTTTTGAAACAAGTTAAATGAGAATTAACATGAACGCGCCGTTCACGAAAATTTGTTTTTTTCCATCGGACATTAATAATACGAATACACGTAGGTTATTGTGTGTTGATATTATACAGTTACCGTACATGATTTCTTTAAACAATACGCGTAGGTTAAAAGAGTGAGATTACTAATTCAGATAGTTTGGCTTATGTTTCCCCAGTCACTAGCTCCCTTTTATCTTTGCAGTTAAAGAAGCTCATTTATTTTGTTTTCTTTTCTGTATGTGTGGCTGATCAAACATTTCAGTATATATTAAAAAAAACTCGGTCCCGAATTTCGCCGTACGCGTGAATTTTATCAGCTGATCTCTGAATATGTAGTTATTTGTGGGAAATGGAAGAAATGGAAATAATTAAATATTATTTTGTTCAAAGTAACGCAGGAGTATTACTTTTTTTGTCAAAGAAATGAATTTGTAGGGAAAAAAAAACCCTTTTTTTCTAATTTTATAAGACGATTATTAATTTTATTTTTACAAACAATAAAAAAAAATGGGGCAAACTCTATAGGTTACCTGACAACAGGTTAGTAACTTCTTTTGCAACTTGTTTACAAAAAAACAATATCAACTTATTCACTAACCGGTGGTAAATATGACATCATAGAATTCGTAAATAAACAAATTGCGAGTATTAAAGGGAAAACCTGTTCTAATTATAACAGTAACGAGTAAGTGTAAAGACTAACCCGTAAATATTTCGATGGATCGCTAAAGGATGATTGTCCCTGAAACTTCTGCTCGTTTCAACGTATTTGTTACAGTTGATGGGAAATCAAAATCTTTTTTTTTAAAAAAAAACAAACAAATAAATAAATAAATGCATATTTTGCGTCTAAAGCTTATATATATTATAATAATTTGCTATAAATACATACATTCTCATTATTTAAGATCCCAACGACTGTTGATAAGGTGGTATTTCGTTGCTAATCCAAAAGTTTTGGACGATAAGATTGAATATTAATTATTAATTGTAAAATTATCTTTACCTAACCATTCTATTGACGTGATTTAATTAAACTCTGATACCTCATTTTTAACCTACTTTGGATTTGGCTTTTCGTTGGATAAATCCACATTATCAAATTTGGTGATGTTCAATGTGAAAAGATATTTCAGGACTCTATGGAACAATACGATTATTTGCAGTACCTCCATAAGCTCTTTGAAGATTTTGTTGTGCAACCTCTCCACATTAGTTCTACATTTGACAAACGTACAGGGAAGACTTACCACTGGTGCAATGTTAAACACTAAGACATTAAAGATATTATACTATGAGAAATTATTAAGAAAATAAAACTTGTTGATTGTGATAAAAGTAAAAAGTAAATAGTCATCAATAAAATTTGATAACCCATCTAATATAATGAACGTCCTATAATAGTATTTTTTAGTAACTTATTAAAATTAATATTTGGAATAGCTTGTTCGACGAATATCCAGGATAATATTCAGTCAACTTTTGACGAATATCCTTGGTTATGATGTAAAGGCATTATAAATTATAATAAATATTTAATCAAAGAAAATCTAATTATAAATAAATCTAAATAAATTTTATAACATACCGGTCATACTCAATATTCAATTATGTGAATAAATGTATGCTAATTAAAGAAATTTTTTGTTGATCTTTAAATTAGTTCGACCCCTTTCCCAGGATTGTTTGCCTTACGTGAACGAAAGTAGGGGAAAGATCAAATTTGGAATGGCTTTTTTAGGAGAATATCCTATCAAGTTTTGAGAAATATAATAGATAAAAAGACATTAAAGAAATAAATCAAAGAAAAAATATAATTTGACCTCAATAATAACGAAAAAATTTCTTTTTTTATACAAATAAAATAATCATTAATGAAATTGATAGCATACCCAACATTCAATTATTATTGAAGGTATAACGAACGTCTATAAATATGATTTTCCAGAAATATATAAACAAAAATGCATATATTCGAGCAAAAAAATTTAACTGATGATACTTTAATACCTTAATCAAGTTTCTTTAGATCCAGAACGGAAAAATATATCCGATTTCTTTTGACGAATGATAATAATTGATAATCCTCACAAAGCCTTTAATGATCAGTTCAAAAATCTTTCATCACTAAAAGAAGTAAATTATCTGATGAAAATCTTAGTAATAAAGAAAATGAAATTACATAATTATAATCATCAACCGTGGTAATTTACCAATTTACCTGTTTAAAAAAGGAACAAATAGAGATTAAGATCAGGATTCCGGGATTAAACCCCTAATTGTTGAATAAATTTGGTAAGTCGTAAATAATGAAAGTTTTTTCGTATAATGATTAATATAAAGTTAAGATAATAGAAAACCTATGTATATGAATAATTACTTAATTTACGGTTAATACGGTGTAAATAAATAATAATTATATTATTTATAAACCAAATTATAATGTAATTTGAAATAATTTTGTTTCATGAGATATTACTTGACCATACCACACTCGACAATAAAGTTAATAAGAACATATATTGAATTTGTGTAAATAAAATACTAATTTATACGCAACAGTGTCATTAACGCGAATAAAACATTATGGCAACAATAATAAAACAGGTAAAATATAACAACAATAGGTACTTTAATAATCACTGACACGCCATTTGTCTTTTAAAGTTGGTATTCGATTGAGATAGCTTCGAACCATATTCTTTCTCAAAATCAAGAACACTTTTTTCTAGAAAATTATAAATTTATAAATGAATGGTTAATAAAATTCAAATATGAGGCATTATTAATTTCATTACCTGAAAATTAATATTACGTGTTTTTTTTCAGAGCTGAGAGCGTAAGAATAGATTTCCATGTTTATATTATGTTATTTTAAACTAATGTCATTTGCACGTGAAACAATTAAAATTTCATGCGGTGTAACATAAACCTTCCTTCTAAGGTTATAAAAATGTAACATTCTCATTTAATGATGAATTCATTAAGTAATAATGTGAGCTTACATTTTTTTGGTTTGTGAATTGTGACGTACCGTAAAGAATTAAACTTTTTTAGATACTATCGATACTATTTTTGTAAGCTTATTTATTTATTTATTTTATTTATTTTATGTGAAGTTGGCAAGATCGTCAAAAGAACATACGATACAAAGAACGTACGTTCAACATATAATCTGTCATCCACCAGGGCAAGCCCTGTCGGACCCTTACTTCTAATTATATAAAATCCTAGCCTATTCCTAAATCGCTATCAATAAAGGAACCAAAAATAAAACTATCTAGGAAAGAGAACATTATGAATATATCAATCAGAAGTCGTGGAAAACTAAACATTATAAATAAAATAAGCATCTGTACAAGTGGGAGAAGAGTAATATATATTGTCATTACATTCTAAATGTTTAAAAAAAGGGCCACTATGCTATTTTTGTAAGCTGATCCGTATCAATATGCAATTATTATAAATAAAATTTATCACGTGTTTTTGGTCTCTTGTAAAACTAACCTGGACAACTCTTATGAGTCTTATCCTTGACAAGTCAAATTTGATTGGTCAACATAATAGATATCTGGTGTTTAATTATTCGTGTTATATACACAGTGAAGTTCGATATACAGTCAACTCTTAATATAACGAAGTTGGCGTCCGGGTTGATCAGGCCTTCGTTATAGGAATATTCGTTAATATGATGGGAAAATCTGGTATAACCCGGAAAAATTTTGTATATTATGGTATATTGTCGTATAATAATTGTATCTTATAATGCAAAAACGCAAGTTACACAAAATATCTTCGTTATATTGAAAAAAAATTCGTTATAAAAGAAAATTCGTTGTTAAAAGGGGCATTTTTCATATACGGTTTATAAAATTTACTTCGTTAAACGGTATACGGCATTTAATTAGTAAAATTCGGTATAATGAGATTTTTTTCATATGTTAAAATCTGTATCATACTGAAGATCCGTTATATTGTAAAATTCGTTATATCAAAATTCGTTATAAGAAGAGTTGACTGTAATGGAACCATCCGTAAAATTTGTCAAAAATCGTATATCGAATTTCGTTGTGTCTTGTATCTCATACTATTTAAACTTCTTTGTAGTATTTCTCATAAGTACGTACATTTTTTTTTTTAAAAAAAATCATCATATTGTAGTTTAATATTATTAGTTATTATATTTGGTTGAGTTTATCTGTTTTATCTCATCGGTATTTATGTATACACCGATGGATTTTTTTGTAAATTACTCCACCGGTATAAAAAAAGTATAAAAAAGTATAAAATCCATCAGTGTATACGTCATATACACAATGATATTCAATGAGTATCTATCATATACACGGGTATACATGGGCGAATTAGGTTCAAGCCATGCCGAAATATTACGGCGCATTTACACCAATTCGGCCCGGTGTAATACTGGTGTTTCATCGTTACGCCGCCTTAATGCCGTATTATCTGAAATTACGTCAGTTATTCATTGAATAACAAGTATATACTGTATTAGAACTGTTATATAAATATTTCTGTGATATGTTATTAAGATGGTAAAAATGGTAATACTTCGCCCTTTAAAAATTATAATAACTTGATTCAGAGATTTAATGGATGTTAACTATATAATTTTGTTTGAAATAAATATTCAATGTTACACAAAATAATTTTATCCAATTAAACTCACTGGATATGGACCGTGATCCACTGATCCAAGATAAGGATGCTCGCGGGTAAAGAACCAATTTTGGCCGGTATAAAGTAAATTTTTATATGTGATTTATTTGTGATTGTTGTGATTGTGAATCTTTTGAAATGTTGTGGCGCTTTTCACGAAATTTTTTAATATTATTGTGATAACTTCACATGACTTTGTTAGAATAAACTAGAATGATATCTCCCTTTACTAAATAGTAAATGCCGCAGCCCGCGGATTTTGGGAATTAACTAGATATTATATGAAAAGTTGTGTATAATTGTATAGAAATGTGTTAAAATTTGCGAAAATTATGTGGATGATTAATGTGAAATATTGTATTTATGTATTCATAATAAAATTTTATGACTTTTGTGATTTATCGCGAAACGCCATAAATCATTCTCTATCACGTGATATAGAAAAGTCCCGCTTACTCCGTTTACTCTCCAAGGATTAAAACTTACCTAACCTGAAAATAATAAAAAGAGCAAGAGAAGCCTATCAGCCTGGTATGACCTTTAAGGTAGACATCATTTCTTCCAACAATCTATAAATAAACAACAAATATATCTATTCAGGCCATTGCAATTAAGTGAACATCGGTCGAAATATGTTAAAAAAGTCGAAAAAGAGAATTTTTTATAGTAAGTAATTATTAATAACGAATGAAAAAAAAAATATTAAAGGACAGGCTTAAAAATGTTTAAAACAAATAAAAGATAAATAAACGAATTTGGTTTAGTCTAGATGATATCATTTTTTTTCCTAGTACATAAACAAATATTGTGTAAAACAAATCAATAATTATATAAACATATTTGATTCACGTTACGTAACATTATTAATATTATGGAATTATTTAATAATAATATCTATTTCTTTTTTTGAGTGATATATATACATAAAATGACTACTTCTTCAACACAGCCTTATATGTGAAACGAAATATTGTATAACTATTATTGGAATAACCGCAGTTCAAAATTATTACTATATATGTAAAGCGAATAATAACGCATTTATGCTAGTCAGTTAAAAATCTAAACCAATCATCAATTGATATTGAAATATTTTGCTTTATAATGTTTTAAATATGGAAGTAATAAAGACATGCTAAATATAGAAAAAAAAAATTATTAACTACAATTGGTAGAAATTTACCAAAATTGCGTAGAGCTGTAAATTTACTGACTTTAATTAGAATAGAGAGAATCTCTTTCAAAAAAAAAAAAAAAAAAAAAAAACAATATAAAAGCACGATCCACAATATATTCCTGTAGAAAAATTATCATTATACTTTTTTCTCTTCGAAATTTTCGAAATTTCATTTTTATTATACAATGGATCACAATAATAATACTATTTTACGAAACGATGTCAATAACATCCAAAATGTATTTATTGATAACGAAATTAATAATTATTCTAACGCACCAACAAATGTAATCCAAATGAGACAGCCCTCGTCGAATGTCCCATGTAATAATACCAACTTTCCTGCAACGCCAACAATGTCTTATATATCAAATAATCATGAACAACAAGCCACGTTCTCTTTTATAAACAATCAATATACTACTTCGACTACTACAACTACGCAATATCATTCTACAACCACATCCTACGTGCCACAATACATTGGACATAATGTTAATCAAAATTCACCTCAATTCATTCAAAATATTTCCCCACCATTTAATTTTCCTCAAACAAATCATCCTCAAATGTTTAGATTTGAAATACCAGGATTCGAAATAATTATTGTACCTACCTCTCCACCATTCGTAAATTTAAATAATCTAGATATGGAAAATCACCTTCAACAGGATCTCTCGAATAATGGTTACTGACAATTCACAAATTCAATTTTAAAGAAATTCTCGTGATTTTAATTACTTTAACAAAATCTTTATTTATTAATCATAGTATATAATTCCTGATTTACGTATTTTAACATATATATATATTATAAGGAAATAACTTAACAACAAAAATATGAATGTATTAAAAATTCAATAAATTTTAAAAATTAAATTTCTGATAAAAATTTTTTTTTCTTAACATGTGACTATTTTTCGATAGAAAAGGATTTTATTATAATACTGAATAATATCCCAAAAGATTATATTCTATGTACAAACTTTTTATTTTGCCAAGGGTAAAATGAAACATGTATTAGATGTTTTAATTGTAAAATATTGATTAATTGCTAATTCATGCATAGTCAACAGTGTAAATCTAATTAAGGATTTTAGCTTCCTTGTGTAACACGACAATGATTTAAATACGTGTTTTCCTTAATTGTATCTTATTCACGGAATTTATGATTATAAAAAATGGAAAACACGGATTGTTAGCCACAGAGTTATAAATAGGATTATAAATATTAGAATATGAAATAACATAAGATAGTTTATATGACGTAAGAGATTAGCTACCCTTGACATTAGAAATGTCTGCCTAGACTTTCGGGATTGTAATTTTTTTACAGGGTAATGCATGTTGTAAATCCATAATGAGGAGTACTCGGTAATTACCGTTCATATATATATATATAAGTAAATCCTTTATTTAAGTGGTGCTGATAACAAATATTTATTATTTTTATTTAATATTAATTCTTAAATTGTAAATTTTCTTACCATAGTTCATTGTAAGTGCTGTGATAACACAACCCATACGAGTTACGATAATATTGTAAGAATTTTTTTTTTTTCAAAAAAAAAATGTAAGGTAGCACTAATTTTGTAAGAAAGAAAGCACTGAAAATTTTTATAAATTATAAATCATAATCCTAATATAGTTAATATTATTTCATTTCATTAATGCGAAGCGTCCACCCTAGCTAGTCATCCGTGTTATACAAGATCATGTAATTATAAACCATATCCCCTTCTGTAATTTTTTTTGGATATAATAAAATATTTTTCATTTGATTACTTTGATTTTATGAGATAGATTAGTAAAGTTATATTTTATTAATTGATTTCATGATGGAAGAGGCTTTTATAGCATAAGGAAATGACTTTCGCGTGTCGTGTAGGGTGATGGCACGCCCGTTATAAAAACAGGAGAAATCTCTTGAGGCGAAGGTGATGTATACTGTACATACGGTTTGGGTTTGTAAATTATTATAATTAATACCGTATTTTGCGGTATATAAGCACTTCATGCCGGCCAAGATCCTCATAATTCTGGTCAAAATCGCCAGAATTCTGGCAAGGGTGGGGCTTACGCAAAATATGGTATGTATAATTGACGAACTGGCTAAACACGCTGTTTCTGAAGGTGAAGTAAAATTCTTTCAATTTCTGTGATCGGTGGTTCTGAAACTTTCGTATGTTTATACCGTTTATACCTTAAAACCGGGATGAATTTTGAAATTTATTTATTGCTTAGCAATTAATATCAGTTACTTGAATGTTAAAGTGATAATATCCTGAAAAAAATAAAGATCTCTAAAATAATTTATTTCTTTATTTTCATTGCGCAATGAATATTTTTCAGGTTAATCGCTACCATTTTCGGCGAAATGTCCATTCAGCGAAATGGAATTCGATGAAATGTCCTTTCGACGAAACATCCCTTCGGCGAAATGTACTGTAACCGTCTTCAATTATGCAATTTTTACCTACAATCGTCTCATTCTACGTGCCACAATATACTCAGTACCTTTATTCAAATTATCTCTTTCTAATTCTTAACCAGAATTCAAAATTTTCCATTACAAAAACAAGGAAAATAATCGATTGTATTGTATAACTTCACTGATTTTTGTATTCTTTAGCATTTCATTTATTATGTATATACGAAGTAATTGTTAAATGTATTATTAACTAATATCATATATTTAATAAAATTTTAGTGAAAAATAATTCGATAAAGGCTCATTTTTAAGGAGTTTTTACAGAAATAATGGATAAAAATTTCTTATGTACATAAAGGTTTTGAACGACTGACACAAGACCGACAACAAAATCTTGACAAGTCAAAATCCTAACAAGTCAAAATCCCGACAAATTATTATACCGACAAGTTGATTATCCTGACAATTTTATAAAATTTACCAAATTTAAACTAAATATTACATATTGCAACAAATTATTTTATTAGAACACACATCATTAGATTTACAAAATTGTCGATATATTAATGACTTGTCGGGATTTTGGATTGTCGAGATTTGGATTGTCGAGATTTTGTTGTCGATCTTGTGTTAGTCGTGCAAGTGATTTTCGAGATTTTGATCGGATACCGTACATATACATATACTATTAATCTATTATAGAGAAAAAAATGTATGTCATACGTCAACATTCGTAAGATCAATGACATATACTTAGCAGAGGAAATTCGGATTCACCAACAATTGTTTCACTGACAATCAACTCACCGGTAAATTTGTTCATCTAATATCATGTCATTTCAGCTAAAAAAATCATTTTCCCCGAATTTTATTTTTTACTTTGCTTGATCAACTTCAAAAATTATTAATTTGATGTTTTTTTTTCTAATATTTTTTATAACTAATTTTAAATGTTGAATAAATTAAATATTTTATATTTAACGTTTATTATATATTATGAAATAATATTGAATAATTAATATTATAATATTTTTTCGCATATGCGATGTATCGCTCCCCAATTTTTATATAATAATTTGCCGATCTTTGCCAAATTTTCTCGATTTTTTTTTTTTGATTTTTTTACCTTTAATGTACCTATTGTAGACCAAATTTTGACCATGTCCCAAAACTTACCATCGGCCTAAATTATCGGCCAAATCTAATAATGCCTTTTAAAGACTGTACCAACGATGATGATCTAATTTAGGCCGATGGTAAGGTTTGGAACTAAGGTTGGTTGCCGTAAGTAACGATTATTATATATCGAATTACAACCTTTAGCGGTTGTAATATTATAAACGTAAGCTGTAAATTGGCTGTAAATACTACACCATTGTGATTAGCTAAAAGATGGTAATTCTGATTTACAACCGTTATATTTACTTGATTTTTGGAACTTACAACTATTTACGGAGACCAACACTATTTGGAACATTGGTTTAGATTTGGTCTACAACATACTTATTTTAACGCTTTAAAAAACCATATAGTATGCGTATTTTTGCCTGCTTTACAATTTTATTTAATATATTTAGAATATCAAAAAGGATTTAGAATACTGTTTTCGACTTTTATAAGGGGATGCGATATTTCGCGGGTGCGATAAAAAACAAAACCCTAACGAAAGGACGAAAAATACAAAAATATAATCAATGAATATTTTTATTATAAAAAATTCATTTATTATCATTTGTCGGTGAAATAATTCTCGGTGAAATAATCCTGTCAATAAAATGAACCTATCGGTGAAATGACCATCACTGAAACAAATTGTAGGTGAAATGATCCTGTATGTAAAATGTCTATTGGTAAGTTGATTGTCGATGAGTCGATGAAACGATTTTCGGTGAAATAAATGCGCTCGCAAAAATATATTGCACGTGATCACAAATATTCTAATATATGAACAAATGAAATTATATTATCAAAATCCTTGGATTTTTTTTTATAAGTAACAAATAGATTGATTGGCTATTCACATATTGAAAATTTGACAATCTATATTAACGAGTGAAAATCAAATGTGTTTGGAAATGAGGTGAGAAATTATAAATTGATTTTGTGACGATCGTAAAAACCGGAAAAAAAATTAAGAAGTTGTATGGATGTCGATTGTTCTATATAAGTAAAACTATATTAACTATATCTTTGCAGTAAACTTTTTTCCGATCTTTAAAAGTTCTTTCTTACCTTGTATTGGTAAATATAATTTTCATGAGAATCACCTTTTTTTTAAAAAATCATGAAAAACTTGTCTGACATCAATTATACCAATGATAAAAAAATATTTCAAAAAAATCAAACACATGAATCAGGTTTTTGATCAAGTTTTTAAAATTATGGAATTTTAAAAAATTTAATTTTTTTTATTTGTAAATAAAAAACATATGATAAATTGATAAAAAAAGAAATGAACGTTATCTTCATAAGATTACGAATATGATTTTGACATTTTTGTACTAATTATCATTCATTAATTTGATTTGATTTTTGTTTTACTTTTTTTTTGTTTTGTTTTGTAAATATAGGATAATATATATTTTTTTATATTGCTTATAATTGGATTAATTGGATTAATTGGATTTAAAATAAGAATTATATAACCCTAATCGATCTACTTGTGCGATTAACATTAACCAAACATCTTCCCTGGTTCTCACATCGGCTAGTCAGAACTCATGTGGAGCGACTGCGTACAATAAATAAAAAAATTATATTGAATAACTAATAATTTAAAATTTAAACAAAGAATAAACTAGCTGCATGATGTGTGATACACACGTGGCAGTCGTGACATTAAATCATTTAATAAATCACCATTGTAAATTGTAATTGTAGATATTGTAGATTGCGCACAAACATTATTTTCTATTTTACAAACATAAATTTAGAATTCTCTGTTTTAAATATTAATTTTTTTAATAATTTTTAATAAAAATATGTGTACAGATCAATTATTTAATAATAGAACCATAATGATAATAATAAAAAATTGATAATAGTTAATTAAAACATTAGATAATATTGAATTTTACAAATTTTTTTTATAAAAGTAAAATTCGTAAAATTCTTAAAAAAAATTGAATAATTATTATATTATAATATACCTGAATAACACAAAAAAAAGGGCTCAATGATATTAAAACAAAAAGATCATGATTTCCGATCGTATATGGATATTATAACAAGATTTAATAAAAAAAATTTATGCGTAAAGATGGTTATCTGATTGTGTATGACGTATACACCGATGGATTTTATACTTTTTTATACCGGGGGTCCGGGACAAAAAGAATCCCTCGGTATATATATAATGCCGATAGGATAATCAAATCTATTATGTAAAATCTACTAACAGTCGTTACTTTAACACATCTATTCTAATCTTTATTGGTTCGTTCGTAATCGAAAAGTGTAAATAAATAATAACGGGTAAAATTATACAAATTTTTTCAATATTTTGTCGTGCAAAGTTAACATAAAACGCAGCAGATTGGTAGTTAGTAGTATGTACAGTATATATAGAAACTTATTTACTTAACAATTTCCCAGTATTCCTTATTCGTATCCTCTTTAAGAGAATATGACACAAAAAAATAACATAGTCACAAATGCAAAAATACATTAGAGTTATACGTGAATTATTAAGTGATCAGGTACTGAGTTTTTGTACTACTTGGAGAAATTCCGATGAATTTTTAGTCTCGGATAATCAAAAAATAGGGGGAGGGGTACGGAAAAAATAGGAGTTTAAGTGTAAATAAATATCTTGAAAATCGCAACATACACGGTAAATTTAATCATAAACATTTACGTTTATTTTTAATCGTTTTTCCGGCAAAATAATTATGAAAGGTGCTTTTGCTTATATTATAATATTTATTTATTATTTATGTTCAATTTAGATCATATGATCGCCGTTGCCAAGAAGGAAAGCACAAATGAACTTGTTTATTTATATAAGGTTTTAAAATAACACCAATATAATAACATAATTGTTCGGAATTAGGGGGGCAAAATATCGGTTACTCCCGCAGGATCGATACCAATAAGTGTATTATTGGTATGATTACTTAAACACTGTTCGTGCAATAGGAAAAATTTTAGATACTGATACCGACTTATTGTCACCTACCTAAAATATCAATATCCTTCCCGTTTTGTATCACTACTGTGTATTTATATTATTACCATTTTTCAAAAATTATTGAAACGGTTGAAACAGTTAAAGGGGTTTTAAAAATACATTGTGAAAATAAACATTAAACCCTGCGAAAAATTATACATAATAATATATTAATATATTAATGACGTACTATATATTTATTACGGTGCCATCTATATGTTTATATATGTTTTATATGTTTTCATTTTATTAATTTTATTAAAAAAAAAAAACAAATTATATTATATTTCTATTTAGTATACTTGTACTTATTAAAATTTTTTAAAAAAAAGTCCTTTTTTTTTATCAATATCCGTTGTTTCAATTAAGGAGCTCCAACTCGCATACTGTATTGATAAGAACTATCACTTGAACGATTATTCACACGACGTGTTGTTCCATCATCATCATTTGAAATAATGATAGCATCATAAATTCTTCCAAAGAAATCAATAAATAAAATCGTAACACTTAATATTAGACTTATAAAAGGAAAAAATACATATCCTTCCGTTTTGATCCAATATTTTACCTAATAAATAAGGAAAGACAGGCTATTAGAAATATTAAAATGTCCCTACGCTGGCCCGTCTTTATTACTTACCAAAATAACTAATTGAGGTATATCTTGGAAAGCAAGATTTAAGACTCCGCCCCAAGCAATAGCCCTTTGTCCATTAGAAGAATATTTTACTTGAAGTACGTCCATTCCCCCATAATTTGATGAAATAATCTTTAATGCTTGTATATTCGCCGCCGAGAATATTGTGATTAAAGCGGCAAATCTATTATTTTCTTTAAGCCAATTTGAAAATGCTGGATTACAAATTCTTTGATATATAATTATTGCAAAGCTCATCGCTAGGTTAATTGATCCTGATATTATTAAAATTAATAACCTATATAATTATGTATCAAAAAGTTAAAAAAGATATCAAATTATTTAAATAATTAAAAAACTTTTTTATTATTTCTTACGCTGGTCTAAATAATCCTGGAACATCCTTCGCATTTTTTACAAGAAATGCTATATCAAATGCTAAGTCATAACATATAAAGAGAAAGTTGAACATTACAAAATTATTTCCCTAATAAAGATAATAAAACAAATTTTTAAATAAATTATATTAAATCAAAAAAAAAAAATAGCAAAAGTTCTTCTCAATATCTAATACCTTTTTATTATTACATCGTCCAATTAAGTAAACAAATATTGCGAACGCAAAAAGTGATCCAACAATACTTAACTCTATGTAATTCTTCTTCGCAAATTCAACTAAAAAAAAAAAAGATGATGAAACGAAACATTTTCTTATAAATAAATAAAATATGATTCTTTCATAATTGACTTACTAAAGAATTGTTCTGACCCTTCTGGGATTATTTTCTCTTCTTCCATTGCAAGTTTATATCAGATATGTTTTCTACGCAGCTTAATAATGTCTTTAATATAAAGTATGATCAATCTCTCTGAAATATAGTAAATTAACGAGAGAAATAAATAAGATTCAACTTATTAAACTGGCGATTTTATAAATTTTCTTTCATTTACAATTTAGACTTCTAAATTTGTAACATTTTGTATGTACACTATAAAAGAAATCCCGATAAATAGAAATTCTTAAAGAGATGATATAATACTTATTATGAAATTACTATATTTTACATCATTTGGACAAAAATGTTAAAATGAATGAAGTGAAAAAAGAGAATTTTTAAAAAAAAACCTCCGAAAAAAAAAGATCTTATTCATGTTGAAGCATTTAGATCCGGTATAATTTTTGATTCCAAATGATTTCGCTAAAATGGAAACTTCGTTTAAAAAAAAAAAAAAAATGTGATTTCTTTGTAACACATAATTACCCTAAATGTTGTAGCATTGGAAACATTTCAAATGAAAATCCAAACAAAAGTACACAAAGACAACATAATATAGAAAAGATTATTGTAATGCATATTTTAATCTTAACATTCTTCGATATTCATTTGTAACAAACAGCATATTTTCATTTATTTATACTTTTATCCGAGTTCCGTATGCCAATGAGATCATGAGCCTTATCTTCATGCTGCTTGTTAATAATTGTATGAAATCAAAATAATAATATGCAATGCATTTAAACATAATGTTTAAATATTTTTTGAAAGATAAACGTCACTTTATCTTTATGGCGCAGTTGAGATAATATTTTGGCTATCTGTTATTGTTTATTATGAATTTATATATATACATAATAATGTACGTAGTAATTGTAGTATGTTATATTGAAATATTGAGTGAAAAAGAAGATTGTTGTTAATAATTTACTGTATTTTCGGTGCCGAGTCTGAAATTTTTTTTTTTTTAAAAAAAAACAATTATTAACAAAAATGGTAACGAAAATAATGGAGAAAATTAAAGCGTGCGGCGCAGTATAGAAATGGCGCAGTGTATAAATGGCGCAGTGTCCCTTTTTATCCTTAACAACTTAATTTTTTTTATTTTAATTTTTTTTTTAACAATAATAATAAAAAAAAATATTAACAAGAAATTGAATTCTTTTTAGTAAAAAGAAACAATATATAACTTATGTTTGCTAATTCTTAGAATAAAAAAAAATAATAAAAAAAATAAATCTTTATATTAATCTCCACACTTTATAAACATATTATTTCTTTTTTTTTCTTTTTAAGAAAAAAAAAATTTTTAACTTAATAAAAAATTTTTTGTGCGTGTGTGAAAATTAAATTACCTTAAATTAATTTTTTATGTCATGTCAATATGAATGACACTATTAAAATATTAAACCGATTCTTTTTTTTTTAATCATATTTTGTCTACTATAGATATTTATGTTATCATGATGGATAACATATCTCCACAAATTCGTCATATAATCGAACTTTTCTTTTCTTAATAATCGATCTCCATATAATCATGCCAAGGTGCCGGTTTGGACAAAAGATGAATCGAAGATCTTTTTGCGGTATAGGATCTAGGAGATAGAGGAGGTGAACTCGAAGAAGTTGGCGTAGGGGGGCAGTACGTGGAGGTTGGCGATGATAAATATGAAGGTGGCGAAGGTAAAGAAGGTAAAGAAATGGTAACAGAATCCTTTTCTTCTTTCACATTAAAGGATCCATCTGTTGATACATGATCCTCATCTTTACTTTTTTTTAATGAGGAAATTAGGGATTTTTGTAAGAAATCCATTCCTATTCCTAGATCAGGTGCAGGAAGCAGTAATTGAGTTCCTAGGGAAGAACTATAAACTGACATTGACATTCCTTTTCTCATAGAAGACTGAGAATAAGGGGGGGGCAACGTCAGATCTTTAATTGATGTGTTTTTAGTAGCAGAAGCTACTACTTCACTTATATTATGTGACGTGAGTGGAGTGTATCCATTAATATCGGATCGTTTAGAAGGTAGATCCCTTCGCATATTTGAGGGATAGACTGGCATAGGTTTACAGAAGAAAGGAGATTGATGATCCTCCTGATCTTGACAACGTTGCGGTTTAATGGGAATATCAGGTTTTTTGGGTACCAAATAAGCATATAATCCACTTTTTCCGGATTGACGAGAATGTTTACTATTATTCTCATTATTCCCATTACTTTCTAACATCTGACTTATCTGGTCGCGTAAGTCAGGATGTTTCTGTAATACACAGTTTAATCTATGAGCCGACGTTCGAATGACCTCCACATTACCGTTTCGTGGACCTCGCTTTTTTGCATTATTGGAGAAAATGCACTTGTGGCCACTTCTTGAGCACGTTGTACAAGGTGCGCTACCCGTACATTTGACCTTCTTTTTCTGGCAGGCTTGACAAGCGACGGTCACCTTTGTTCGATTCATGACTTTTTTTGTTTTTTTAAAAATAGAATTTTAAAAAAAAACAAAGAAAGGAGAAATTATTAAATAAATATGAAGATTAAATTAAAAAGAAATATTTTTTTTTTGTTTATTTATTTTTTTTTTATCTTTTTTTTTTTGTTTTTTTTTTATTTTGAAAAATTTGAAAAAAAAAATTATGAAAAAAATTTTTTATATATATATTATATATATATATATATAAATTTCGTATAAAATAAAATAAGAAGGAACCGAATAGGACCGGTAAAAAACTCCACGAGAAGAGTTTTTCAACCTAAAGGAGGGATTCAATAATAAGGATATAGACTGGCTAAAGAATGAGGACCAGTAGCGTTTAAAAAAAAACGAAAAATAATTTAAAGTTAAAAAAAGAATGACTTTTTTAGGGCGTTTTGTAAAGAACACATAAATAGGAAACAAATTTTTTTTCTAGTACAAGTATAACCTTAACCGTGTAACCACTTTGAACCAAACAATTTTTATCAAAAAAAAAACGAATTTGGAAATAGGAAAGTAGGACAAAAACAATGAGTAAACAATTGTAATCATTGGAACTTTTAACTTTTGAAGTATTTC
This sequence comes from Rhizophagus irregularis, assembly GCF_026210795.1. NCBI lineage: Eukaryota > Fungi > Glomeromycota > Glomeromycetes > Glomerales > Glomeraceae > Rhizophagus > Rhizophagus irregularis. Next base: position 4,487,239 of record NC_089442.1, on the reverse strand, counting down.
TTGGGTTCATGTGAGAGTTTCGGATCTGGTCATTTCCTGATTCGATCTATTAGATCAAAAAAAAAAAATAACCATTTACCTAAAAAAAGTATTGAGAATGTCGGAGTTAGTTACTTCAACCTTTTGTGAAGCGGAAAATCGCATCATTGGACCACATTTTTTTTTTTTAGTTAATTTTTTTTAAAATAAAAAATTTAAAAAAATTTACCTTCTTGATTCTTAGTAATTTTATTTTTTATTTTTATTTTATTTTTTTTTTATTTTTCTGGGGCAATGTCGGACTAATTACAAACTTTCCAGGAAAGCGGACGTGATGATTTATATCCGAAAATCAGAAAATCTTTAATCCCATTGGTTCAATTTAATTTTTATTCGTTAGTCAAAAAAAAAAAAAAAAAAATTTTTTTTTTTATTTTTCGCGAAAATAAATATTTTTTTTCTTATTGTGTAACATTTTCTCACGTTGACCCTGATTTTTCTTTATTGTATCACAAAATAAGGCAAAAAGCAAACAAATAAATATTAATAATTTTAAATAATAATAATTATTATTTAATTTAATTTAAATTATTTAAATTGCTTACAACAAAAATTTATTTCTTCATTTAAGAAATGATTTAATTGGTGCAAAAAAAAAGATTGCTACACGAAAACATCACGAGTTAATATATATATATATATATATGTAATATATCTATATCTATACATTATTTTTATTTTTCGCCGATCAATGTAAGTAAAAATATTTTGTTGATTTGTTGATCTAACTAAAAATTCTTTTAATTAATTAAGCATAAAATTATAGTTTATATTTAATACTTTTTATAATTTCAATTTAACAAATTATTATAAAGTTTTAAAATTTTTCTTAAATTAAAAACAAATCATTTACTTTTTTATATTTATTATTTTTTTTTCATACAAAATTAAATATTTTTTATTTTTCCCCTATTTTTCCACTTACAAAAAAAATAAAAAAAATATTATTATTTTTATTTTTATTTTTATTTTTATTTTTTTTTTATAATATAAATTTTTTTTCCATTTTATTTATTTATTTATATTTATTTTTACAAATAAATAATAAAAAAAAATTTTTTTTTATTATTTCTAAATGATGAACCCGTTATTTTTTTTTTGTACATGTTGTCAAGGCGTAATATTAAAAGTTTATTTTGTAATACTCTTATTTTTCTTTTAAAAATATTAAGTAGTAAATAAAAAGTAAACAAAAGTTATCAAATAATTTAAATTATTATTGTTTTTTCTTTTAATTGGTCTTTAAATTATCAATTCAATAATTTTAATCATTGTGTGTGTAAAGATTTACATAGAACGGGGGTAGATCCCAAAGAATATCAATTTTTTTTTTTTTTTTTAATATTAAATTAAAAAAGATCTCAAAAATTATATAATCATCTTTATGTAATACATAATATTTGAAAACAAATAGTTTTCTTTTTTAACGAAAATAGTATAATTAGTATAATTAAAATTCAGATTATCTTTAATGATTGGTCGGAATTAATCGGATGATAATTTATTGGTCAATGTTTTTTTTAAAAAAAACGCAAGTCATTATCGTAAGTTATCGTTAAAAACGGCTAAATCAATAAAAAAAATTTTTTTTTCATTTTACAATAATTTTTTTTTTCACCCTCATTTTTAAAATAATATATAATAATAATAATAATAATGTATTAATAAGATAACAAAACTTTTATAACCCTTTAATAATCTTAAATATTTCCTAATAAGTTTTTTCTTTTTTACAATGACAAAAATTAATCATATATAATAATAAATCTTATGGTATAAATCTTATTCTATATAGAGTATAGAATATTTTTCTTACTCAGCAATGTATTTCATTAAAAATCATAAAATATGTTTGGTAATTATTATGTTTATATGATAATACAAAATTAAAAATCGAAACGAATCAATTAAATTTTTAATTTAATTTAATTTAAAAAATAAAAAAGTTTAAATACAAATTAGGAAAATAGATATAATTCAAAAAAAAATATATCAAATACGCAATCTTATGTGATTTGTAATTTTGTATCACTTATTTTTATATTTCATCTGATGAGATTTCTTTTTAGTCATAAAAAAATATGTAAAATGTAAAATGTAATGTAAAATCTCGGTAAAATAAATCTTAGATGCCGGAAAATTTTTAAAATTAATTTATATTAACATTTAAGAATGAATGGAATGAATGGAATGAATGGTGATAGGCAACCCTTTGACATACCAATTGACATACCACGCATACCACATATACCACTTTTTAACCCCTGTAGGACGGGAAAAAAATACAGATGGTTTGAAAAAAGGTTTGAAAATTTTTATAACTAAAACTGCATACTCGGAAAAATTTATAATAAGAATATGAAATTTACAGTATATCAAACACAACTTTTATTGTATTTAAATATATAGAAACACAGCAAATTAATATTTGTCGTGTTTTTAAATATAGCTAATATATTTGCCGTGGTTTTAAATACAACAAACTAATAATATATTTGCCATGTTTTTAAACACAGCTAATATATTTACCATATATACATAATATATTTGCCAAGTTTTATAATATATTTGCCATGTTTTTAAATATATACAAACTTTATTATAATATATTTACCATGTTTTTAAATATATACATACTTTATTATAATACAGAAAATATATTCGCCGTGCTAAATATTATTATTAATATTTTTTTCTTTCTTAAATTATTTTTTGAAACAGGAGGTTAAAAAAAAAAACTTTAACCATTCTAAACCAAAAGTGTGCTTCATTCAATCTTCGTTCATTTAATATGTGTTGCCCCAAAAAAAGAATCACATAATCATATATTTTTAGAAACGACCTTTTAAGTAGTTTGAATTTTTTACAATGGATCACAATTAAAATTGTCAATAATTAACAATTATGTAATAACCATTCAAATATGTCGTCAGAATATCTCAAGATTGCTTCTCAGAACGCATAATACATAATGTTAATTAATAGTATTGCTACTTGTATTGCTGCATCTTTTTATAACTAATTTTGTTTGTTTGTTATCCAAATTTATTTCATTAACCATCAGGTCACATGAATTGTACCGAGGATTTAAAGTTTTTAAAAAAGCAAACTCGCCTCGTTTATGCAGTACGTCAAGCAACCATAATAGGAAACTCGACCAAATTAAAAGCTACACAAGTTACCCAATCAAGTTTCGTTGATTGGGTCGCTTTCTTTCTGTATTTATGTATTTATGGCTTCGATGCATATGTAAATTTTCTTGCATTCAACGAACAAAACAAAGAATTGTCTTACAAGTATATAAGGATGGATGAGAATTAATTTGTACTGAATTTTTGCATACGGTACTCTTTCTCGAAAAATTTTTACCGTTTGTAAAAAAAAAAAAAAATTTTTTTTTTCCCTTGAAATGAAAAATTAGAATAATAATAATAATATTTTTTTTTTAAAAAAAAAAACTTCACTGTTGTAACTGTTGTACCATAAATATATAATTAATTAATTGAATTATGCACGTCGTGCATTTTATTATTATAAGAAATTAGAAAAAAAAGAATAACTTTTTTTTTTTTTTTTGTAAAAGTAGAATGTCAGCGGGTGTAACGGAAGATTTTTAGATGAACATTTAGAGATATTAATTAATTAAATAATTTAATAATTATCGACTTATTTAATAATTATCCGACTTATTTAATATTTATCGACTTTATTTATTATGGTTCGTTTATCAAATAGTTTTACCCTTTTATGTAAAAACTATAATCCTCATAACAAATTTGTTTGGGATACTAGCATATGTATTTGTGATTTTAGAATTAATATTCATGAATGTCCTGAACAAGAAATTCTTAAGATCATAAATTGGGTTTTATTAGCTTATTGTTTATTATTAACAATAGTATCATCAATATGTTTGTACCATTTAATTTATGTTAAGAAACAACCTTTCTTTCTTCCTGCAAGAAAAGATCGTGGAATTTTAAGACCACGTCCACAACACATGTACTATGCTTTGGCTTTAATATATTGTCCATGTAAGTATTGTAAAGTATTATATGCATATATGCTATGTGTAAATCTCATCATATATTTATTTTATTTTATACAGGGCAAATCATTCATATACTTCAACTTGTTAACGATCTTTATCCGAACGTTGCTTGGGCCGAAAGTACATATATTTTATATTTTATATTATAAATTTATTTGTAATTTAAGATTATTAATTAATTATTATTTTTTTTTTTTTATATAATATTACAAGTTTTCCAAATATTACCTCGAACTTTAATAGCATCATTTTCGGTATTATATCCGTTGAGCATTTGTAAGTGTTTGTGTTTTTTGTTTTACGGATCTTACGAATTTTTACGATATTACCAATTTTTATGATCTTCGGATTTTTTACGGATTTTACGCTATTTTAATAAATGACAAAATTTTTATATGTACTTTTTTTTTTATTTTTATATAGTATATTCAACGGGTGCCATTGAATTAGATACAACATTATCTTTAATGGAATCAAAAAAATCTCGGAATTTACTTAAAATAGACATCACATGTATCACCTTAATGTTATTACCTTTCATCATCTTTTTACCATTGGCCGGATTAACAGGTTATTATGCTGATATTGGTAATATTGAGAAAGCGAATAATTATTTTATAGTTCAAAATATATTTTGGGTTTTATGGGGTTCAGGTTATATTGGATCAATGATATATTTTTGGTCAAGATTCATTCCTAGGGTAAAAAAAAATATTGATGATTTAATTTTGAATGATAAAAAAAAGAATCTTGATTCAATATTAGAACAATTCTTACAAAATCGTGATAATGTAAGTATATAATTTATTTTACGTTGAAAGAAACCACGTTGAAACTTGAAACGACGTTGAAATCACGTTGAAACCACGTTGAAACTTGAAACGACGTTGAAATCACGTTGAAACCACGTTGAAACTTGAAACGACGTTGAAATCACGTTGAAACCACGTTGAAACTTGAAACGACGTTGAAATCACGTTGAAACCACGTTGAAACTTGAAACGACGTTGAAATCACGTTGAAATCTCACCGTTGAAATCTCACCGTTGAAATCTCACCGTTGACTAATGAAAATTTCTTTCTTTAGTTAACCTCTCCAGTTATTTGGAAAATAATTCCTGCATGTCTTTTTCTTTTGGTCTTATTTATATACGTGACTCTCCGTAGATCTAATATTATTTTTGTTAATGGGATTAATCTTACCATTATAATTATTTGGAATTATGGTTTACCTATCTTTATTCATGTAATTCAATGGGTTATGATTTATAAGTATGTTTTGATTTAATTCACTTAGTGTTTACGCATTGGGTATTTGTCAACATTGCTTTGGTATGCATAATAACTAAATCTTCTTTTTTTTTTATTAGTACTCATGTGGCATCAAAAAAACCTCCGAAGAAATTACATAGGAATAATAAAAAAATATGTAATAGTAGTCATTATAATAATAATGGTCGAAGTCGTAGTAGTACTATTATAGGAATAGGTTGTGGTAATGATGCTATCATACCTTCAGCTTATCATCGTTATTCTTATTCATCAACAAAAATTTCGAATTATAATAATAATAATAATTCTTCTCCTAGTACAACTTCAAAACATTATAGTAAAAAAGATTTATATAATTCTACTTATTCATATTATAACGTTGATATTAAATCAAAAAAAGCAGAATTGATGAAAAATGGTGTAAGTACAATTCCAAATAATAATAATGATAATAATTATAATCAAAGATTTTCTATTCTTTCTTTACCAGATAATAATAATAATAACAATAATACTAAATCATTACATCATAGTTATAATGGTAGTTCTTCTAATAATGTTAAATTAATTAAGAAATCACATAGAAATACCACTACCACAATTGTTAATAATTATTAAGAAAAAAAAGTTTATTAAAAAAGATTTTGTTATTACAATGAATTAGTAAAGTGTAGTTTTGAATGGAATTGAAAAAGTTTTTTTTTTGAGAGTAGCGAGAATAGGAGAGTAGCGAGAGTAGTGTGAAAGTAAAATAAATGTCTTTTTTTTTTCTCAAAAAATTAAAAAAATGTTTGATTCAAAGTCCTTTTAAATAAAGTCTTTTTTTTTAAAAAAAAAATATTATTATAATAATTAATTATTTCTCATTATTCTATTATTCTTTCTTACTATACTTTTATTCTTTTCATATCAACATTAAATAGTCTATTCCTTCTTGAGAATTTGGATCTCTTTGAATTTGTCTTGTTGTTTACATAAATTACCAACTGATTCTGGTATTGTGACTTTTGATAATTCCGTTGGTAACTCAATAAGTTGCGCGATCATACACCCATTTCAACATCCACTACAAAACATTATAGTAAAAAGGATTTATATGTTGCGCGATCATACCCATTTCAACATGCCACTACAAAACATTATAGTAAAAAAAGATTTATATCGTTCTACTTATTCATATTATAACTTTGATATTAAATCAAAAAAAGCAGAATGGATGAAAAATGGTATAAGTACAATTCCAAATAATGATAATAAATATAATCAAAGATTTTCTATTCTTTCTTTACCAGATGATAATAATAATAATATATTAAATTATTACATCATAGTTATAATGGTAGTTCTACTAATAATGTTAAATTAATTAAGAAATCACATAGAAATACTACTATTACAATTGTTAATAAAAAAAAAGTTTATTAAATAATAATAATAAAAGATTCTGTTATTACAATGAATTAGTAAAGTGTAGTTTTGAATGGAATTAAAGAAAATGAAAAAAGTTTTTTTCTTGAGAGTAGTGAGAGTAGTGGTGAAAGTGAAATAAATGTCTTTTTTTTTTCTCAAAAAATTAAAAAAATGTTTGATTCAAAGTCTTTTTAAATAAAGTCTCTTTTAAAATAAAATTATTAATAATAATTAATGATTTCTCATTATTCTATTATTCTTTTTTACTATACTTTTATTCTTTTCATATCAGTATTAAATAGTCTATTCCTTCTTGAGAATTTGGATCTCTTTGAATTGGAATTGTCTTGTTGTTTACATAAATTACTAACAGATTCTGGTATTGTGACTTTTGATAGTTCCGTTGGTAACTCAATAAGTTGCGCGATCATACCCATTTCAACATGCCACTAAAAAATATATATATTTGATTGGTTAACTTCTTTTTTAAAATTTACTTAAAAAAAAATATAGTAATTTAAAAAAATAATTACCTCAATATGACAATGTATAGACCAGACACCGGGATTATCAGCTTTGTATCGAAATACGGACCAACTATTTTCATTAATAGAAAATTTCACGTTAAATAAATATAATAAATAAATAAACAATCGTTCAAATTACTGGTTCTTACCTGGTTGAGTTCACTACAAATGTATCGCGAGGGAAAGGATCCACTAAATTCAACTTGCTTTCATCAACTACTATTCCTGATCCTGTACCAAGTACATAGAAATTATGTCCGTGCATATGGATTGGATGAATCGCACTATTATTATCTATAATTTAAAAATATAAATTATAAAATTTTTTTTTTAATTTTACTTTGTCTTGTTTATAAATTATAATCAAGTAGAACAATAGTACAAAAAAAGGATTGTTCTCGGTACGGAACTTACTTATATAAGCTATGTCAATAGTTCCACCCAGTTGATCATAAGCATATATATTTTGATTAGCAGGAAATTGATCTAACGGCACGTCATCAGAAACAAATTTTTCTAATGTTGGATTATTATCGTCAACAACAAACGAAGAATTATTTATAAAAGCACGTGTAACATTCTGATCGTCATCTCTAAAAGTTACGACTAATTGAATTTTATTTGTTGCAGGTCCAGGAATTTGTTGAGGTTCGAGTGTTTTCAAAAGATTTGGATCAATACTAAGACAAGGTTCAAGTTGGTCGGGATATTCAGTGGATGTTGGATAACCTAATCCTGCACCATCATATTTTAAAATTCCTGTAACATTATAATTTATCGCTGAATCGAAATTTACTGTTTGGTTATTAATTAGAAGGCATCTATCATCAATCGTCGCACGCATCCAGTAATTATCAACTTTTTGGTTAGCATCAATAATGACAGAATATCTTTGACCAATGGCTACAGGCAATTTATTTACTATTACTGGCTTCGAATATTCTCCATCTGCTTCAATAATCTTTAAAGGATGATTATCGATCGAAAACATAAAGTGGGACAATCCGCTAAAAAAAAAAATTGATATGATTACTATGGTTACTATCCGCAAAAGACCATCCCGGAATAAAAAATTTCATTTTCTATTTACCTTGTATTTATTAAACGAAGTCTATATTTTTTACCGGGTGTAACTTTGTATTCAGCAAGTGGATTGTTTTCCCGACATTCGCTACCAGGTGGAGCAGCAGAACAATTATAACGACCGGCACCACTTATGAGACCAGAATCCGGAATAGGCTATATTTAAATGATAAAATATTTTATTATTAAATTTTGAATCAAATAATAAAAGTATAAAAGTATAAAAAGATTTAATTCGTACATTACGACCGCCATAATTTGGAGACATTCTTATTGCCAACATATCTGATACACGTTGATGATACCAATCCGACATCGTTATAATGTATTCAAAATCATAATCTTTACGGTAAGGGTCATTGGGATCGTGAATGCTTTTTTTTTTTAAAAAAAAGTATATATAAAATATATCGTAAATTGAATACATGTTTCGTGAACTTCGTATTTTGCGGTATATAAGCACCCCATTTTGCACTTAATGCCGGCCAAGATCCTTATGATTCTGGCCAGGTATGCTTATTTTCGGGGGTGCTTACTAACCGCAAAATACGGTAATAATAAAATTATAATATTTACATTAATGGAGCTCGAATTCCTTCCATATATTGACCATGTGTATGTGCGTGGTACCAAAAGGTTCCACGTTGTTCTTGGGTACTAAAATCGTACACGAATGATGAACCGTTGGGAATGGGACACTGAGTCTGATCATTTGATGATCACGTGACATAAATCGGTCAGAAAAAAAAAAAATCGAGACTAAAAAAGGATTAATTTAATTTAATTCAGATTAACTTACTTGTCCTGATACTCCATCATACCTATTTTTTACAAAGTCAAAATTTAAATTTTTATTATTATTTTTTCTTACGAAAATGAGGTAATTTTGATGTAAATTAAAAAATTAAAAAAATGATTTACATACCAATTAGTTCCTCTCTGAAACATTCCATGCCAATGGATAACTATTATTATTGAAGGTATTAAGATGAAAAACGTTCACAGATCTTTCAATTAAATACACAAAAATATATGAAAAAAAAAATAATTTTTTACCTGACGGTTCACCAATATTATTTTTTACTGTAACTTGAATTCTATCACCTTTATTAGCATGAATGACAGTACCGGGATATTGACCATTGATTGCAAAAATTGTTTTCGTAAAACCATCTGGAGCTAAATTTATTTGGGACAATTCAACTTCGTAACTTCTTGTTATAGGATTAGGCGTTGGCTCCAAAGGAATATAAGGTGTAAAAAGGCCATTATCTTTGTTTTGTCGTTTATGTTTTAATTGCTCAGAAAAAGTTGATCTTGAAAACGCAGATATCACGAATAAGGTTATTATGAGAGCAAAAATTCTTTTAATATTCCCCATCTTTTTTTTTAATTGAGACGCCTTATCCTGTTCGAACGAGAAGTATCCTTCCTAAGAAGCGTATTTATACAAATTTATCAAATATTAATCATTGATAAAAGATAAATATATACATAAAAAAAAATATTAAATCAATTCATACAAACCCCATAATAACTTAAATTAAAAAAACCAGTCCAACCTGCTGTTGCATTACTATCAATAAACCAAATTTGTTGAAATGATAGACGAGGACAACAAATTGTGTAACGTTAATTATTTAGCTAATAAAGGGAAGCCTTTAATTTCTAATTATATATTTGTTTATTATATGAATTTACCAAATTAATAAATTATTTTATCGTCCGGCGCAGAGTAATAAGGGACAATATGATCTAAAAATAGGGGGTTAGGATATATTTAATAAAATCTCGGAATTTCATTTATCTTGTAGTATGAAATTTACCTTAATGGGTAATGACTGAACCCGAACCTGAAAAATTTTTTTTTTTTGAGGAGGTCGAATTCAATAGATTTTATGTGAGATTGTAGAAAATAGAATTTATTATTAACCCTTCGGTTACACATCGCTAAACTTTTTTAAACTGGATCAAATATTGCTATTTGCTAAAGAATTAAATTCGTATAACACGGAGTATGAAACGCGAAGTCGACGTAACCATTTGAATCAAAGAAAAGGTTGCGATTTCTTTCATATCTAAAATTGGAAATACATTTATAATTATTTCGAAAATTATTAAAATTTCATCAACTAAAATATACCGTATAATAATAATGTTAGTTGTACATCATCATACGATTTTCACAAAATTCACATGACAAGTTATTTTTGTCAATAAAATAAAAAAAAAATGTATTATGCAATTAACTCGGCATGAGGACCTAAAGTATTTTAAGTAATTTGGATTATGGTCTATTATTTATGACTAAAGCTGCAGTTTTTTTTTATGTAATAATAATTGATTAATTTTACGAAAATGAATATCTTATTTTCTCTTTTTTTTTTAAAAAAAAAAATGAAACAAGAGAATAAAAAAAAAATTTTTTTTTTTTTTAAACATATCAGGAATTCATTCATTTATTCAAAAAGAATTTTAACAATAATATTATTTTATTATTATCCCTAAATATTTTTTTGCATTTTTGTTTGCATTTGTTTTTGCGCTTTTTTTGCTTTCTGCCTTATTATTTTTTACAATTTCCTTCTTTTTTCGAAAACGGTTATTTCATTGTCAGATCTTATAGATGATGATTGAATCTTTTTTTTAAAAAAGTTTTATACTACAGTACTACTACAGTAATATCTAATCTTAATTTCACTAATTAATAATGTTTGTTTTTCATTTTTTTTTTTGAAAAATTACGATTGTATGAGTTTTATGAGTTCTCTAATTTTTTACTATAAAAACTTAATTCCGCTAATTTATAATATTAATAATTTTTTTGTTTATTAAGTCGATTTAATACAAAATAAATTTAGCGGAAAAACTTTAATTCAAAATATGATATATTATTTTCTTTCTTTTCTTTTCTTTTTTATTGGTGAAGATAGAAAACTATAAAAAAATTATAAGTAGTACTAATTTAAGAAAATACCGTACAAGTATATTTTAAATAAACAAGATTGATTGTCCATTCTATTACGACATATGTAAAAATAAGCAGAGAAAATTCGGAAGATCAAAAAAAAAATAAAATAATAAAAATTACTTTAAAAAGAAATGGCAATAACAATTCTCTCTTTGTTTAACTTTCTTCCGAAACCTCAACACAATTTACTATTTATAATTTACTATGATGTCAATCGGTGTGACTTGTGTGATCAACTTCGTCCTGCGTAAAACATAAAAATTCTATGAATAAATATTCTATAAAGAAAAATTTTTTTTATTGAGTAAAAAGATATAATTTAATTTTATTAGTCAATATTAAATGTCAATAAAGTTGATGTTACAAACCATCATGCAATAGATGCTTTATCACATCTTTGAGTGTTTCAGATTGATCGATCGATATATTAAAATGGAACTCGTATCTTGCATTGTCTAATTTTAATATCAGCTTATTCCAAGGAACTATGGAAACTACGGAATCTACGATCGGACTTCGGAATAATTCAATAAATTTTTACTTACGATGATTTTCACCAAGAATTATGTCATGTTAATTTTTTTACGCTCTATTTCATGTCTATCATTCCGGTTTCCGATCATTCATGCAGGGCAGGTAGTAACTATATGCTATGCATCCCTCCCAAAAAATGATCCTTGATTTTTCAATTAAGTAAATTATTTAATTGTTTAAAAATGTTAAAATTAAATAAACATGTTGTGTAAAAAATAGTCGGCCTCCAAAAGCTGTACGGCTATAATTCGAAGGGTTAGGTTTCACTGTTTCAAACTGTGTAGAACGATCAAAAATAATCATATCGCAACGTTGGTCCTGAAGAAGTTGCGTAAAAGTAGTAAATTGTGTGCTGATCTCCCATTTCCATCCCTTACCCGGTTACCCCTAACATACTGTTGTAATAACCTGTAATTCATAAATTGCGTGTAATATTTTTTAATGAAATAATTTCTAATTTAGCCAAATATAGACAATAAGTTCCAACAAGTTCTTAGAAAAATGGCAAGAACGGTAAGAACGAAAAGTCCAGTTCCTGTAAGTGTAAGCCTGTAAGGACTTCAACTAAATTCCCCTGAACCCGTTAATCAAGAACATCTAATTACTATTTATAATTTCAAAAATTATTTTTTTTTTTCATCCGTTAATATTTACAGTCGTTGATGATTGGTCTTTTGTTAAAATCCGAATTTTAGCATCCTTTTAATAAATTCGAGGAGCGCATTTAAAATATTTGGTGATCCTGAATCAAAAGGCATTAATTCTTACTAAATATATATTTGATGCTATAGTATAATATTTTTGTTCTCCAAATTCATATATGTCGTAACTACTTTGCACATGCTTAGAATTTACATGTTTACATATGAAATAAATGTTCTCCAATCCGCATCTGAATGTACATGCCAGATTTCTGTTATCAGATCCATCTGATTATCTATAAAGGTTATAATTGTGGCCATTAACAATTTCGTTTATTTTTAAACCAATTTTATTGTGAATAATCCATTGGTCCGTCTATAACCTATAAACGGTTAACATCATGATTTTCACACGTGCCGTATCGAACATTATCTTTTTGAATAAGTGTTTGAATATTCAAAAAAAAGAAAAAAAATTTGTAATGAATAATTAAATTATAGGTTTTTTAATTAATAACACACAATTGTACTTCGTTTATGATTGTGCAAATTAACAATAACAATTATTCGTTCAGGTAACAATAAAGTAGTCAACCTTCTTCGATGAAAAAAGAAGTAAGGCTGTATTTATTATAGGTTAGTTGGAACATAATCTTGTTTTGTAACAAGTGTTTCTTGATACAATTGTACTTTGGTTATGATTATCAGAATTAACAATTATTTGGTTAGAACAGCGTAGTAGATAATTAATCGTTCTTTTGATGAAAAAAAGCTTCATTATGAGTTATTACACTTAATTTTGTCAAATCTGAAATATCATTTTGCCCAAATTATGCCCAATTTGTTAAAATTATAATATTTCATTAAATTTAGAAAATTATTAATACTTTACTGTTCTATTATAATTTATTCGAATTTTGTTTTGAGCTTTTATGAGTAAGTAATTATTATTAAAAATGATGGTGAAATATTTTTAACCAGAAAAGAGGTAAACATTTTTTTTGAATTGGGTAAACAGTTGCCTAATTGGTATTAGACTAAATAATTTTAGTTCCGCCCTAAATATTGCTTTAAAGTTTCATTATAATAATTCCAATTCTTTCGAAAGAAAAAAAATCCGAATCATTTTTGTTTATTGTAAACTTTTTATAACTAATAATGTTTATGTTTTTAATCAAATATTTTAAAAAATAAAGAAATTTGTCAAATTCATTTTACATTTACACTTATAATAATTACATCGATTATTTTACTAAACGTCATGATTTTTTAATTAATACAAAACATAGCAAAAGATACAAAGCGTAGTGAAAGATACAAGGATACATGGCGTATCGAAAGACATTTCTCTTTGTTTAACGCTTATCCAAAACGTTAAATGAATATACCATTTTACTATTTTTAATTCGCTATGTATGTATGATGTCAATCGGTGTGATCATACTCATAATACTCGCCCACGTAAATCATAATCTATAAATAAAAATTCTATAAAAAAAATTTTATTTTTAATTTAATCATAGTCAAATGTTAAATGTCAAAAAAAGTTAATGATACAAAAATATTAAAAGTATTACTATCACGTAATAAATTCTATCGCGCGTTTAAATGATTCATATTTACCAGTTTAATTTTTTGATGATTCATTGCCAAGAAATTACGGAAGCTACGGAAATCTATAATCGGATCAATTCAATTAATAAATCGTTGCCAAGAAATTAAGTTCTGATTTTCACGATAATTTTCGCCAAGAATCATGTTCGAGATTTTCATGTTAATTTTTTTTACACTCTATTCATATCTATCATACCACAGTTTCCTAAACATCATGCAAGTAGTAATATGTTATTTAGTCCTCCCAAAAAATGATTCTTAAGTAAATTATTTAATTGTTTAAAAATGTTATAATTAAATATGTTGTATAAAACTTACACTAAATAGTCTTTGAACGTAGGACCCCAAAGCTGTATGGCTACAATTTGAGGGATAGGTTTCACCGTTTCAAACTTTGTGTAGAACGACCAAAAATAATCATATCGTAATTCTGGTCCTGAAGAGATGCGTGAAATAGTAAATTGTGTGATCTTCCTTACCCCTAAGTCTTAACACTGTTGTAAAAACCTATCTGACATTAATTTTTTACGTAAAACATAACCTTTACAAATTATACATTTGATGCTACAGTATAGTTTCGTTTAAACGGTCAACGCCATGATTTTCGCGGCTAATTTACGTCCCGTATCTTTGATAGCTCGGAGTTTTCGTTGCGTTTAAAAAAAAAAATTTGTAATAAATAATAAAAAAGTATTAAAATATATATTCTTGATTCATGATTGTTTAGGCAACAGCGTAGATAATCAATCGACTTCGATGAAAGAAGGTTTCAGTATTTATTGAGAGTTATTACACTTAATTTTATCAAATACCATTTTGCCCAAATTATGCCCAATTTGTTAAAATTATAATGTTATCATATTTCATTAAATTTTAATAAAACATTAATGAGTAAATAATACTTTACTGTTCTATTATAATTTATTCGAATTGTTTTTACTTTGTTTGAGAAATGCATTAGCTTTTATAAGCAAATGAAAAAGGAGGGAAATTATTTATTATCAAAGTGAGTGTTAACCAGAAAAAGAGGACCATTTTTTGAATTAGATAAATGGTTGCCTAATTTGTATTAGAATAAATAATTTAGTTTCGCCCTAATGTTGCTTTAAAATTCTTTTGAAATAAAAACCGTTATTGTAAACTTTTGTACGTAATAATATTTAATCAAATATTTAATTCATTTTAACACTTATAATAATTACATCGATTATCTTTATTAAACGTCATGATTTTTTAATACAAAGCATAGCGGAAGATACAAAGATACATGACGTAGCGGAAGACACTTCTGTTCTACTTAGGAGTAAGTAAATGTCTGTTTATACGCACGCATATGAAAAACAACTTTTTGTTAAACTATAAATCGCATCTTGAGATTCATAAAAATCCGTCTAGTGAAAAATTTAAAAATAATAACAATAAATCATGAATCCATCTAATAATTTTAAAAGTTCACGTTTTCAATAATTTTAAAAATAGTAATAAAAAATCATTATTTAATCTTTTTTTCACTGAAGGGTAATTTTTATCTGCGATCAATATGATCAATATTAATCAATTTCATGAAAATATATTTTATGATTTAATCTTCAAAAATTCAAAAATCAAGATGTTAAAATTAATTACTTGAAAATGCCTTTGGTTTTGTTGCATAATTTTGTAATAATTTGATCATTATTTGTTATGTACCATACAGAAATACAGTACTTTATAAAGAGTGTGACATAAAGAATATAAGTTCACTTTACGTCCTACGATGACTCTCAATTACCTTGCTAATGGTATACCAAATACTAAACCTTAAATATATATATATATATGAACGGATTTTGAAAGAAATTTTGTGGTTCTATATCCCGTCATCCTAAATCCAGATACTCAAAATCCGACAAAATCTTAATTCAAATGTCATAATCCCAAAATAAATGTCATAATCCCGTACCCCCATAATACCGATTTCAAGATTTTTCGTTTCCGTATTTTGAATTTCGGGCTTATAAAATGTTGGGATTATAACATTTCGATATTTTGATTTTTCGGGAAGAAACTACGGGCGAGTGTCGGGATATTATACCGTCGGGATTACTGTATGAGTTTCAGGATTTCGTACCAAATCCAGATTTTAGATATATGATGACTTTGTTAGGTACGCATACTATTATTATCAAGTGAAAATCTACTTTACTCAATATAAATCATATGTTCTAACCCTTTCTTTTACAATTGGAAAGATTAATATTCAAGGTAAGTATTGAACGGTCTTTTGTTATCAGAATGATTAACGAGTTCACAGAGTAAATTTTTTCAAGATTGAAAAAAAAAAATGAAATTTGTTTAGGTTATTAAAATAAATTTAATCGAGTTGTTATTACAGTATTACTTAAGAGTTCAATTACTGATAAATTCAAAAGAACTAAAATTATTGGGCAATTTATAGGATGAGACAAATTATTCGATAAATATTGCTTGCCAGCAGCTTTGCTGAGCAAGGCGCTGGGACGGGTTGCGAAATATTATGATCTTGGAATTGCTGTTAAATATTCATTTGTTACTTACTAATTATGCTAGTTATTACGTTGATATAATTTTTCATTTGTTCGCCGCAACTAACCAATATCTGATATTGAATGTTAAGCGCAACTTACAATTTTCAATACAGCTTAAAAGTTTAAATGTTCTGAGAAAAGCTGCAGTTGATTTTATAAGTTATTTAGTTAGATTACATTATTTATACTCATTTTTTTTATTATTTTCATGATATTTCAGTATTGATTGATCATGATTTTTGGTCGGTTGCACTAAACTTTATGTCTAATAAAATTTTGATTGTAGAAAACCGATTAATATGTACCACCAAAAACGTAGGTCGTTTTGGTCGAGTAGATAAAAAATACTGACAAATACAAAACGAAAACTGATTGGTTTGTTAATAGTTTATCATCAAAATTGAACTTTAATCGCAAATTTTGGTTGGTTTTTAGTTTTTGTGATCAAAATGGCAATCGAAGTACAGTAGACTACACCCAACGCATTAGATAACGCACTAGGGGCAGGAGTTAATCCTATTATTATCATCATCATAAAGAAAACACGTGTCACATTCTAAGTTAGTTCATCGGATAGAAATTAGTTGATCGGACGCGATTTAGAAAAACAAAGCTATATAAGCATAGCTTTTATTAAATGGTGTTAAACAAGCCTGAAGCGCCGCGTTTTAGAGCATATATTTGAAAAATCAAATTCAGTTAATGATCGATCCCGTTGTAGTAAATTTTCTTATTTGAGGAGTAGATGACGGAGGATCGTTTTGGTGTTGCGTTTTAATATTCATAGTTTAGAAGATAAAGTAGTTCTTGTATTTAAAGTGATTCAATGTATCGAGCAGTTTCATCATTAAGAGTGATCTATAATGTTTATTTCAGCGTAATCATAACATTAAGTAATAAATGTGATTTATGTTACTTCGTTATTACTTACTCTCTATATACTTCCAGATAATTATTAGAACTTTTTTATTTCATCAAGAAATTTTATGCTAAATAGCAAAATCAAGTATACATAGTATAAGAAACAAATTACAATTAAAAATTTTCATCCATGATAGTAGTTAGTGGATAGTGTAAAAATTCTCAAGTTCTCATTTAGATTTACAATTTTATTGGCTTACAAAATTCAAAGATTTTTTTTAGTTACTATCACCTCATACCATATGAGGTTTACCACCCTGTTAATTATGCCTAAGCAGGGAATCCCAGGACACCTATGTGGCCGTCATATTCACATAAACGCCTATATCACTTGCCTTAAATCCTTATTCCAGTACAAAACATTTTTCAAAAATGATTTGCTGTCCCCTGCTGTCCCATGACTTTAATATATCGCCAGTGACCCAGTAATATATCGCATAAATTTTAAAATCAAGGATCCCAGAAAATACGAAAGGTCCTCCTAAGTTAGTGAGATATATCTTTGGACTCTATACTGAACCGAGAGCATGATACTATAAGTGTTAAACAACTTCAACATTACTTTAAAAGAGTAGGACAGCATTATTTTTTGTATAAAAAGAGAGTAAAAAATTTGTTATTTATTGTATAAAAATGTGAAGAATTATATAAAAATTTTTTTTTTTGTATAAGTTTTTTGTATAAAGAGTTGTTTGTTGTGAAAGAGTTTGAGAAAAGAGTTTTTGAAAAAAATTTAGTACGAAAAGGGTGATTTTTATAAGAAAAAACGCGTAACGTGATTAACGTGATTTTTTGATTTTTTTCAGTTTACAAATTTGTTTGACTCGGTATCAGGGACGATGATTTTCTGCAAGTTAATTATAAGAAATTCTGTGATTTGGCCAGAATTATGCAAGGTCAGCCAACATTACGATCACAAATTCTGGCCAAATTTAATGTCAGCCAGCATTATGATGATTGCATATCCTAAATCAGGCGAAAATTAATATCATTTATTCTGTGATTATATAGTTTAAATCATCAATAATAATGTTATCGGTTTGACGGGACCGTTATGCAATTTTTATAATAAACTCCCGTTACTATCCAATAATTTTATTATTATGCTAATACATCGTAACATGCAACTTATGAGGATAACTGATAATATATGAAATCATTGAGCAACCGACCAATAGAATATTAGCAATACAAAATATTATTTATGTGAACATCAGGAGTAAGATATTTTTATCTTCGAATAATATATTTATACTTAGCTTTTTTTTATACAAACTGTTGGAGCGCGACGAACCTAGCGTCGCCTCAGAAAAATGGAAGCCGGATTCATTTTGCCGGTTCTTTAGAATTAGGGTTAGGACTAGAGTTAGGTTAAAGGGATTAGGATTAGTAATTTGTCACGTAGTGTAGAAGTTCTTCAATTTTATAATTATTCTGTGGACTTGGAAATTTTTAACTCTAATTGTCGCCCCGGAAAAATGAATCCGGCTATCATTTTTTGAAGGCGACGCTAGGGTGGTTGTTAGAGCGCGTAAAAAGTACAAGTATAAAACTAATGTGATTTTGTTTACATCACGCGTGTTATAAATAATCTATAACATATTTATGTATTTAAACGCGTGCGGACATACAAATCTAAAGTCTAAGTAGATTATTATGTAATTTATTCATGCGACTACTTAAATAAGAAAATTTCCACTTTTACCAGTTAGATACATTATTAGGGTTTCATATAAAGTTCAATTCTGGTAATTCGGTTAGCTTATAAATATTTTTCGTATAATTAAAAACGAATCATCATGTCTGAAAGAAAATAGTTGATAGTTATATTGTTTACTGTGTAGCATTGACGCTTCGTCGTATTATTATTATAAAAACTTTATGAAACAAAGGAAAGGTACGATGTAAAATCTCATTTTCAGTCTCTCGTTCACTTTGCATGTTCATTCCTTCATATTAAAAACACAATCTAAACTTTTAAAACTGTCTTTACTGAAGATATTCAGAAAAAGGATGGTTATTTTATTTATTCACCTAAAGTATTTGAAATGGTATTTTTCAGTATACAGTAATTTCTAAAAGTTTAAAAAGATAAATGAAATTTTTCTAACATTTTTCTTTTTATATATTTATTGTGGAAGTATCGACTTAACAAGATTACAACCGTGATATATTGAATAACTACCATCAGATGAACTTGAACTCCAGCCTTTAATTTACGTACGATCAAAAAATTAGATATGTTATGGAATAACTAATTTGTGATATATCGACAGAAGATATTGTCTCTTTTAAAGTATATACTTTTAGAGAAATACTACCAAATGATTTGACCCAAATAACATATTTACATATCATACGGAACCAAAAATATTATATAACCGAATCGTGTGTAATTTTCAATGAGATTGTATAATAACTACATTGAAGAAAGCAATGCAAAATCGCATTGCAAAGTAATATCAACATTTTGATATTATTGCTAGTCGGACCGCCTAATATTTTACTATCTTGTAACAGGTGAAGTTCAAAAATAATTAAAAAATCAACTTTATCTCTATGATCTTGGGTAATTACAAACATATGAATGGCTTTGGTATTCGCCGTCATATAGCTGGTTTTTATAACCGTATTCGAAAGAAATTTTATACAAAATTTATTGCAGCAATGATTTATTTATGTAAATTAATATTTCGCGTTTAATTGCGTATTGATATTTTAGAAAGGGCTTAGGACTTCGTGTTGTTCTTAAGAAAGCATTTTAGATTAATTAACGTTTACTTCATGTTCAATAACTTTCAACATGGCTGGAGATTCTTCTGCAATGGCAAAACTCTCACGCTTCCAGGCGTAAAAGATGGCATAACTATTGTAACGAAACTAATTCTGGCAAAATCTTTATTGAAAAATTATTAACCATATTTGAATGCGCCCATAACTTCTGGCACAATTGTGGATCTTTCTGATTGTCATGATTATGATTTTAATCATCTTAACTTTTGTAGACATATGTTTGTTAATATAGCGAAATTACTTTGCAAATTATTTCTATATTTTTAGATTTTATTTACTATAATGATTGCATAAATTCTTATTTGGCTCCTAACGAAAAACATTGTAATAAATAAATAAACCATATAATAAATCATAATGGCCACAAATAACATCATTTAGTGCATTTGTATGTTTGTTTGTATTAGAGTTTAATACCTTAAGTGGACCTTCTCATAATAGGCATAATACGAGTTTGATTTCAGATACTGGTTCTTAACTTACTTAAGATGGTTGATATTCTGGGTAATAAAAAAAATAGACGTTCACGATTACCTCATTATAAAACGCCCATTTATTTATAAGGTTACATAAAAACCGATTTTTGGACAAGTTTATCATCATCAGTGCATTCAGTGAATTTTGCGAAACATATTTAAGTTTATAATTTACTCTTTTTGTAAATCTCAATGAATTCTACTTTTAATACATACGTTATGGTGCTATTTCGTTATACTTGCATTAACTGATTAAATGAAATTTTTTAAATTTTAATTTTCTTAATTAGTTAATTTAAAAAGATATTTACATGATTTCATATAACGAAATGTTTTTTTTTGAATGAATTCTAATACAAAAAAAGTCTAAATAGTGTTATACCACAGTTATTTAAGAATTTTTAATAATTTTATTAATCATAAATAGTAAATTTGAAAATTCGATTCAGCAGATGTTTTTTGTTATTTATTCTTACGATTTTTCTTTTTCTTTTCTTTTTAACAATTTCCTTTCACGTTTGGTAAACTGATCTAAAAAAAATTATGGGTGACGAAATAATTCCAATAGATGAAAAACAAGATGATGTAGATAATGAAATTGTGCCGCACAACCCACGCGACCCGCATAATGCGCACAACGGAAAACAAGTATCTTTAGTATCTTTATCTCTTAACGGTAAATATGTCGTCACATATAGCGAAGATGATAAATCAATTGAAGGATGGATTGTTAAAAATTCTGACTAGATCCTGAAGCAAATGTTTATAAATTACCAGAAGTAGTAAATTTTATTACTGAGTTAAAAGTAAATGATAAAATTGTTTGTTATACATATTCTAATAGCAATAATATTAATATCTTTGAAATGTCAACCAAAAATCAGCAAATTAAAGATGGGGATCTTTTAATATTCAATAATGATAAAATATCAATTTATCATTCTGCACATGATAAGATAAGTTTAATGTCATCTCATAGACTATCATCATATAACGAAGTAATAACAGGAGTGTCTATTGATGATAATAATATATGGATTGTTTCTCCACATTATTTATTTCATTGGGACTTTGAAAAATTTCAATTGAAGTTTAGTTATTCACTTAGATTTACGACAACTTATACTGATGAAGATGACGAAGGTGATAAAAGTAAAAATATTTACAAAAAGTTTACAGTAATACATAAAGAAAGTTTAATCGGGGTAAAATATTGTAATGAAATTGCAATTTTTTTAGAAAATGTACATTTTCCAATTCGAAATATTCAATTAAAAGATACCGATACAAAAATAGAATTTTGCGAAGTACAAAATAATGATTATCTTCTGGCTTTTAATTTACCTAAAAAAGATGAAAAACAGAATATAGTCTTATATAATATAAATGATATTAATAAACAACCCATAGATGCATCAATGATTTTTAATGAGAAGAAGTTTATCCTTTATGAATATAATTCAGAATCAAAGAAAGCATTTGGATTAGTCGATGGAAAATTTTCATATATTAATTTATTAGATTTAAATTGGCATGAATTTTTTGAATCTCATAAAGAAGATGATGATTTAGTTGGTTGGAATGATTATTTGGGTCAAACCTTTAAGTATTACTATAATGATACTTTAGCTATTCCTGATATGGAAAATATTAAATCTTTACATTCCCCTTCTGAATCGAAAAATATGAAAGAGATTAGATCTTTATTTTCTGATGAATATGAAAATAAAAATATTGCAACTAAAGATATAAACTTCAATAATCAAAAATATAAATGGAGAATAGAACTGAAAAACGATGAACTCGGTGAACTTTCGGTTTATTCAGATAAAGAAGAATTTCTGTGTTCAAAAGATTTAGGTATCAAGTTTACGAGGTTGAACTGGAAAATTCTTAACAATAATGCGTTAGCATTACGACTTAATTATGATAATATTATAATATACGAGTATGATATCCATAACAAATGTATTAAAACTCAATACTTCATTTACAAAAAAGAAGGACTAATAGATTTTTCTGGACCTATATTACCGATGATAGATACAAAAGATATAGCAAACCTCAAAAAAGATAATCATAAACAATATTTCACACAATTATCAGAAAGTATCGTTAGCATCATTGAAGACAAAACTCACGAAAGATGTCTTGCGAAATATGGACCAACTTTATTATCAAATTTAGTAAAGTCGGCTGATCCAAAATTTACTCGTAATATAGAAGATATTTATAACAAATGCATAAAACTTGTTAAAGAAGATCCAAAAAGAAATATGAAATTTCTGAATATTATCACATCATCTATGAATGATTTATATAAAAAGTATCCTGATTACATAATAAAATTTAATTCTGAAATGTTTATGATTTTAGACCCTTTTAATGAAAGAATTCACAGTGATGGGAATTATTCCCATTTTTGTACTTTTTGCGATGAAGTAGAAATTCGTAAAATAGACCAATCTATTAAAAATATTATTAAATCTATTAAACTTATTATTGAATTGATCAAATTAATATTTGCAACAATCTTATATTTGGCTATTTTAATTTTATTATTACCATTTATACCATTTATAATTATACTTATGATTATTTGTTTAATTATGGGTCGAGGAGAAATGATTCCTTTTTTGCTGCTTGCAATTCCTTTCTACATTGTTACTAAACAACGCAAGCAACAAATTGTTCTTATCATACCCTATATAGATTATTCTCGTTATCCTTTAGAATATAGTTTCTGGAAGGAAATATTTTATCCTCAATCAAGTGTTTTTGTTAATACTTGTAAAAAAGAATTTTATTCAAATTGGAATGGCGAAGCAATTATTAATTTTAAATGGAAAGCATTTGGAAGGATATATTATTTTGTTATTTGGTCAATATTTATGGTTTTTCTTGTGTGTTTCACAATTGCTTCTTATCCTACAAATTCTATAACTCAAAAAGTTCGTATCAGTCTCTATCAAACTTCAATTGCTTTTGGATTTTTTCATCTTATATTTGAATAAAGACAATTTATCTGGAATCCAAGAAAATATTTTACAAGTATTTGGAATTTATTTGGTAAGTATATTTTTTAAGTTTTATCTTTAAAATTTATTAAACTCGAACTAACTTTTTTTAAAAATCTAGATTTAAGTGCTTACCTTTCTGCTACTCTGCTACTATCGCGTCAATTTATTGGATTAAATATGATGACATGATACCAGACTGGGCACTGTCAATTACATGTATATTATTAGATTTAAAATTTTTACTTTTCTTTAGAATATTCGAATATTTTGGTATTTATTTTGCAATAATTTTTGGAGTAGCCAAACGTGTATTTTCTTTTTTATTAGTATTAGCAATTATTATTGCAAGTTTTGCGCATGGTTTTTTTTTACTTTTACATCCTCGAAATCTTTTAGATTCATTAAATGAACAAAATCCAAATGATTCAAATAATCCTTGGACTCTTTCTAATACTTATAATCAAGTTGATGAAAATGGAAATATTTTAAATGAAACACTTATTCAAGTTCCTAGTGAAAATACCAATTTATTTTATTCGTATCCTACCTCTCTTCTTGCGACATATTTATTTTTAACAGGTAATCGTTAACGTTAATTAATATTTACCATAAAAATAACTATACTAACTTATTTGGTCTGGATTTTAGGAAATCAAAATTCATTATCACCTTGGGCGCTAAAACCAACAACTGAAAATACGATATTATTCATTCTAATGGCAGTATTTTCATTCTTAATTGTTATATATTTAATGAATTTATTTATTGGTTTACTTAATATGGCGATTGAAAAGGATAATGATAGAGCCTTGTATTTAGTACAAAAAGCAGAAGTTTTAGCAGAAATTGAACTTTTTTATTTATTACCTCATCAAAGACGCTGGAGGTCTTGGTTTCCTGAAGTAATGTAAGTATTTTATTATAATTATTATTTTTTAAAAAAAATGAATACTAATTAATAATAACCTTCTATGATTTAGTTATTGTCGTGTAGATGTTGAAAAAACTCGGATATATATTAAAGAAGCAATTAAAAAAGGTAAATGGAACATGGATGACTGGCCTGAAATGAAGCATAAAATTTTAAAGCTTCTTAGCATCGATGATGCAATTATAGATCTAGCAGTTTAATTTTAATTGTTTTATATTTGTTAAGTATTTTTTTTTTGTATGTAAATATTTTGATGTATTACATGGCGCAGCAAATTTAGAAACTTGTGACATGTCTTATTTTTTAATAATTGCGTTTGGGTTATAACATTTCCTCTAAGCTTATTACTCTTCAGTGAAGAATTCGAAAAAATACATAAATAGATCATCTGATTCATCTGATGTATTTTTTTTAGGTACAGTATTTACGGATTATATTTAGTTAAAAGGATAGATAAATCTCCCAATAGTACGTATTTCACAGAAAAATCATACCTTTTTTACAGTCATGTGATTTCTTTACTTAGTGCTCATTGGTGGGTTCATAACACCATGCAGTGATACAATGACGCAGTAAATCTCATTAAATGGTAAATCCCCGTTCAAAGTTTTTTATAACATCCAATAAAAAAATTACCTTATCATCTAATTCTAAATAATATGTAAGACAACTTAAATTCTTATCTTTAGTTTACACAAAGTTATCATCTCATATAAAAATTTATGTGAAAATGTGATCACAAAAAATCGATAATATAATGTTTTTACTTTTTATCATATTATTATAATTATGTGGTTACAAAAAAAACACTCTACTAAATACCAATACCAAAGCATTAGAAAAATGGAATATTTGGAATAAATATAGTTGTTTTGAATCATTAGGATAAAGGAGTATTGCATAGAATTTGCGCATATAAAAAGTTACATGTAATAATTTCGTCAATTTGCGTTAAGTTGTGGACCGTAAATTAAATTAAAATATTTTTCTTGGCCAGATTTGGTAAATTAAATGCTAACGCTAATTTTAAACATGCGTCAACCAATACTTTTAATTGATTCAAATATTATTAAGCATCACCAATAATTTCACATAATAATTCCATGGATTCGGTACTAAAATACTTGTAAACTACCGATTGTTGCCAAATTGCCAATAAATTAAGATGCATCAACTGCATGTAATTCATGTTACATTATTCTGATTTATGCAAAATGAATATTTTGACGTACCTGAATTATTAAAATAAATGATCATCCCGTGCACAAGCATATATAATACAAAGCTCTAATATTATTTTTGACACTATTCGCTCAATATTTAAAGAATCAGGAGTAATTTTGAAGAAATTTTTTGAAGTGTATTTTCCGAATAAATTATTAAATTAAATTTGTAAATTATAATGAATTACAATATTAAATAAAAATAAAATTGAAAGTAAAATACGTTTGGTTAAATTTATTATTCTTATATAATATTAAAATATAAAGTCGACCGTTTACAAAAATTAGTCAGTCCAAAAGATAATGGTATTCAAATTGACTTTTAAATTTAATTCGTAATTATATCATGTTTAGCCTGTAAGACATAATGCGCAAGTACTTTGTGGCACAAAATATCTAGGACGCTAAATTGTAAGAATAAAGAACGTACAATAAATTTTATAATTCATTCTTTTTATTTTATAAAAAAAAAAAGGTACCAGGTTTATTATTATTGTTTGTTAAGTTTAATTTTTCTGTAAAAAGTGCGTCATAATATTAATGCGATCATTATAAATGCGAAATTACATTATTTAAATTGTGAATAATATTAAATTTAAAATTAGATTGGTTTAAATTATGAAACTGATATAATTATACAGTATATTTATTTTTATAAAATTAATTTAAATTTTTTTTGAATAGTAAATCTTTAATCTAAATTTAGAATTTTTTTTTTTAAACAATTAATAAATTTTCTCAAAGAAAAGTCTTTATTTAAAATTAATTATGATTTGATTTACTTTGCATGTTTCGTATGTTCTAGTACATTAATATGTAAAGAAAATCCCCCTTTTTAGAGCGCATTGAATTAAAGTAGGCATATCGCATACATACAACCTATAAACTTTTTTAACAATACATAAGCAGTTCCGAAATCAATATTTTACTCTATATGGAAAACAGGGTATAATTATAACTAGACAATGAATTATTTGCATAATTTCGCGATATAAATAATAAATAACACGTCAAATAGCGACCTTTTGGTATTTGTAGTATTTAACGGATGTCTATATTAGTAAAGATATGATAACGTTCTTACTCAATGTTTGAAGCACTTAAAAGTAATAATAAATGCAATAGAAAATGAAACAAATTCGAGACAACGTTTAATTAATTGATGCTTGGCTCTCATTTTGTAAAAAATAAAAGAATGTATTGTTGCATTCAATATTCTTTAGAAATTTAACTTTCATGGCTGACGTAATTTATTCTTAAAGATTTTAGTGGCATGCCGCCTTATGTTTTACCAAAGATTCATATTGACCCTTTTTTCAAAAAAAGTAAAATAAAAATTCATCTGTGATATTAAATTGAACGAAAAGAGACAACAAGGAATTACGGAAAGTTAGATTTTAAAGACAATGGAACTTTTTATAATGACATTTATTACTAGGCACCAATCATTTATCACGTTGATAAACAATGACCCAAAAGCCAATAAGGTGATACACAGCCTGGGCCACACATTAAATTCGACGTATGGGAATAATCAGAAGTCGTAACAATTCTAGCTATTTGATACACGTGAAACAGTTAGATAATTGAATTGGGCCTTAAATAGCATTTAAGCAAAAGAGTACAATTTGGATAACTTTTTATTAGATAAAATTTCCGGTAGTTTCGGTAATTTCCGTATTGGGGATGACGAAATTGAAACGATGATGATCTACAAATTATTTATTCACCAAATCCTGTTATTTTAAATCCTATTGTAGGTTAGACACTTAGGAATAAATAATTATGGTTACAACAACATTCGATACATCGACCTTGTTATCTTAAATTGTAGTGGAATGACAAATACAAATATAATATTTTATTTAAAGGCTATGCTACTTCACACTTAATGTGGACTATAATATCATTTATTTTTATTTATTTTTAATATTAATATTTTGTAAATATTATTATGCTAGATCTTTTTATTTCACATAATTGAAACCCAAATAAGTATATAATTAATAAATATTAATCATCCCGATATTTTTTATTGCATATGATTAATTAGAAAAGGATAAGTTTATTTAAGCACAACTTCCCAATTTTTTTTTCTGTTTTCTTTTTCTTTCTTTTTTTTTAAGTTTGGCCTCGGTCTTTTTTTTTCGGTGAATTTACTTTTCTTTCTTTCATTCTGTCTACAGATGTATGAAATTCACCTTAATCATATCATTTGTATTAATTGTAATTAAGCTGTCGAAGCTAACATTTTTTAAAAAGGCTTAATTACGATTCCTACAATCCCGTAAATTTACTTTTACTTTAAAAGTTTAATTTACTTTTTGAAAACTTTGCTTTTAAAAGTTTAGTTTACATTCCCTTTCCCTTTTCACCTCTCCATTATTTTTTACGCCACTCTTGCGATAAATATCTCGTGTTTCGAATTACGAAATTATACGTCATCACTCATCATGGTTCGACTTATAAATAACTTTACAGTTTCCTGTAGAGAAGTAATAAATAATGAATTAGTAAATGTTAATTACGTTTCGGAAAATCCGGAAAATTGTTATTGTGACTTTAGAATAAATCTTCGTTATTGTAAAGGAGAACAATTCTATCTTATAGCGACTTGGATATTAGTGATTTATTCAATATTAATCGGATGTATATCCATGTACTTTTTGTATAACCAAGTATTTATTGTTGGTCAATCCTTATTTTTTCCTCCTTCGAGATTTAGAGGAATTCTTCGACCACGTCCGCAGGAAACATTTCATTTGATTTGTTTTTCATGTAATTTATGTAAGTACTTTTTCGTTTTTATCTTTACGTTTATAATATTTATCAAATTAATTTGTTTTTGTTTTTATTAGTACAAGTTATTCATCTTTTAGTTAAGTTATTTGATGGATACCAAAATACTTTGCATGCAGAACTTTATCTTGACATACCGCGTCTAGTATCATATGCGCTCGCCACACTTTATCCTATAAGCATAAGTAAGAATATTTATTTATTTATTATCCTTTTTCTAAAATGTACATTATCTAAATATTATTTTTTTATTTTTATTTTTAGTTCATTCGACACCGAATATTGATGCAAACACAACAGTAGCTATACGATGGGCACCAAATAAATATTTAATAGATATTGTGGGATTTTCTTTAATGATTTGTCCTTTTATAAGTAATATCCCTTTGGCAATTTATACGGGATATTATGCTGATATTAATGAAATTGAAAAAGCGAATTTTTTTTTTAAAATTCATTATATAATGTGGAGTTTTTGGACTTTTGTTTTATTAATGACAATAATAATATTTTGGTATAAATTAATCAGTATATTAAATAATCATATAAAAATAATTAGTAATCAAAGAGACAATGGAATTATTTTTGATGAAAAATGGAAAGTAGAAAAATTAAAAAAGTCTGCTAAAAATGTAAGTGATCATTATTATTGTTTGTTTATTGTTGTTTATATTTAATTAATTATATATAATTAATTATTGTTAACTAAAATCTTTTTTTTTTCTATTTTTAGTTAACGGTAGTCGTGGCTGCTTTTGGGTCAATCTTTATATTATATTGTGTAATTTGTTTAATTAGTGCTTTCCTTTTTAAATCGACTACAATTTATAATTTGGGATTAAATATGGCTGCTATGTTTATAATGAATTACGTAATTCCGGTATCATTTAACATTGCTCAATTCGTTATTATATATCAGTAAGTTATCGATTATTATTTAATTTAATAATATTTTTTTTTTAAAAAAAAAAAATAATAATTTTAAATTAACCATATTAACCATAAATTCAATTCAATAATTTAATAGTAAATTACGATCGTCACGAGAAAATCCTATTTCCACACCTTTAACGATACTTTCACATAAACGACGAACCAACAAGTCACGTGATGATGATGATGACGACGAAGAAAATATTACTCCAGAAAACGATAATGAAGATAATGAAATCATTTCAATTACATCATCAAAACGTAAACCAAAACCATTAGAATCAATACATCGTCATTTTAATGATGATAATTTTTCAATATCAAATAGATCAAATATATCAATTATATCAAATAAATCATCACATAATGAATTATTTTCATATCATCATTTAAATAAATCAGATAGACAAATTTATAGATATGGATATGAATCAAGTAATAATAGTTCACCAAAAAGTTTTAAATTTAATTATAAATATTCAAGTGGTGGTGAAACTTCTACTTTAATAGGAACTAATAATAATAATAATAATTATAATTATAAGCATAATTCATTAGGAATTTCTTCTTTAAATTCAACTTTTTTAGGTTCTTCAAGTAATTTATCATCTCCTTCTGATAGGGATGAATTTTATATTAATGGAAATTCTCCTTTAAAAAATAATTTTGATGTAAATATTCAAAAAGAAGTAAATTTTAGTAATAATAATAGTAATAATAATAGTATTATTATTGATGATGATGATGATGATAGTATTTTTAATATTGATAAAAAAGAATGGTTGGCTAAAAAACCTAGGAGAATTCCTTTAAAAAAGAGTACTATGTAGAATATAAAAACAAAATATGTATAAAAAAAACAAATATTTTAATATTTAATAAATTATTCATAACGCAGACGAACTTAATTTACATTACGATTAGTCTATGTAGTAATCATTCTTAAATTTATACATCCAGGAATTTACAGCACTACGTTTTGGCCCGCATTAATATGACATGCTACTAATTCTAATTTATTGCGTCATATCAGATATGTCCCAAATAATAATTTAGATAACAGATAAGAAGACAAATCTATATTTAATTTAATCATATGAAAATCTAGCTAAAATTAAACTGCTAGATTTATAATAGCATCATCAATGCTAAGAAGCTTTAAAATTTTATGTTTCATCTCAGGCCAGTCATCCATGTTCCATTTACCTTTCTTAATAGCTTTTTTAATATATATCCGAGTTTTTTCAACATCTACACGATAATAACTAAACCATAAAGGTTATTATTTATTAGTATTCATATTCTTTTTTAAAATAATAATAATAACTGATAATAATAAAATACTTACATTACTTCAGGAAACCAAGATCTCCAGCGTCTTTGATGAAGTAATAAATAAAAAAGTTCAATTTCTGCTATAACTTCTGCTTTTTGTACTAAATACAAGGCTCTATCATTATCCTTTTCGATCGCCATATTAAGTAAACCAATAAATAAATTCATTAAATATATAACAATTAAGAATGAAAATACTGCCATTAGAATGAATAAAATTGTATTTTCAGTTGTTGGCTTTGGTGCCCAAGGTGATAATGAATTTTGATTTCCTAAAATTCAGGTCAAATAAGTTAGTATAAGTTATTTTTATGGTAAATATTAATTAACGTTAACGATTACCTGTTAAAAATAAATATGTCGCAAGAAGAGAGGTAGGATACGAATAAAATAAATTGGTATTTTCGCTAGGAACTTGAATAAGAGTTTCATTTAAGATATTTCCATTTTCATCAACTTGATTATAAGTATTAGAAAGAGTCCAAGGATTATTTAAATCATTTGGATTTTGTGCATTTAACGAATCTAAAAGATTTTCAGGATGTAAAAGTAAAAAAAAAGCATGTGCAAAACTTAAAATAATAATTGCTAATACTACCAAAAAGGAAAATACACGTTTAGCTACTCCAAAGATTATTGCAAAATAAACACCAAAATATTCAAATACTCTAAAGAAAAGTAAAAATTTTAAATCTAATAATAAACAAGAAATTGACAGTGCCCAATATGGTATATCACCATATTTAATCCAACAAATTGATGCAATAGTAGCAGAAAGATAAGCACTTAAGTCTGGGGTTTTTTTAAAAAAAAGTTAGTTTCAAATTAAACCTATTTAAAAAAATAAATTTTATAAGAACACTTACCAAATAAATTCCAAATACTTAAAAAATATTTTCTTGGATTCCAGATAAATTGTCTTAATTCAAATATAAGATGAAAAAATCCAAAAGCAATTGTAGTTTGATAAAGATTAATACGAACTTTTCGAGTTATAGAATTTGTAGGATAAGAAGCAATTGTAAAACACACAAGAAAAACCATAAATATTAACCAAATAGTAAAATAATATATCCTTCCAAATTTTTTCCATTTAAAATTAATAATTGCTTCACCATTCCAATTTAAATAAAATTCTTTTTTACAAGTATTAACAAAAACACTTGATTGAGGATAAAATATTTCCTTCCATGAACTATATTCTGAAGGATAACGAGAATAATCTATATATGGTGTGATAAGAACAATTTGTTGCTTGCGTTGTCTCTCATGTTCAAGAAAGTCAAGAAATTCAGTTCGACTAAAAATTATATATATAATTATAAATGGTAACAATAAAATTAAAATAGTCAGAAATAAAATTATTAGGATTATGAGTATTTTAATGAGTATTTTAATATTTCCAATAACATAGTTAATAGTTGTATCTTCATATATTTTACGAATTTCTACTTCATCGCTAAGAGTATAAAAATGCGAATGATCCCCATCACTGTGAACTCTTTCATCAGAAGGATCTAAAATCATAAACATTTCAGAATTAAATTTTGTTATATAATCAGGATACTTTTTATATAAATCATTCATAGATGATATTATAATATTCAGAAATTTCATATTTCTTTTTGGATTTTCTTTAACAAGGTTTATGCATTTGTTATAAATATCTTCTATATGACAAGTTAATTCTGAATCAGTCGACTTTATTAAATTTGATAATAAAGTTGGTCCATATTTCGCAAGGCATCTTTCGTCTTCGATGATACTAATGATACTTTCTGACAACACTGTGAAATATTGTTTACGGTTAATATTTGTGTCGAGATCTGCTATTTCTGTTGCGATTATCATTGGCAATATACTGTAGGTCCAGAAAAATCTTTAATATTTAGCATTTTCCTTTTGTAAACGAAGTATTGAGTTTTAATACATTTGTTATGGATATCATATTCGTATATTATAATAAAACCATTATAATCAAGTCGTAATGCTAACGCATTATTGTTAAGAATTTTCCAGTTCAACCTCGTAAACTTGGTAAACTTGATACCTAAATCTTTTGAACACAGAAATTCTTTATCTGAATAAACTGAGAGTTT
The DNA here is from genome assembly GCF_026210795.1 of Rhizophagus irregularis. NCBI lineage: Eukaryota > Fungi > Glomeromycota > Glomeromycetes > Glomerales > Glomeraceae > Rhizophagus > Rhizophagus irregularis. Next base: position 4,454,021 of record NC_089442.1, on the reverse strand, counting down.
ATCAAGTTTGCCGAGTTTATCAAGTTCATCGAGTTCATCAAGTTTATCGAGTTTGTCGAGTTCATTGAGTTTATCAAGTTTATCGAGTTTATCAATTTTCAGTTCTATTCTCCATTTATATTTTTGATTATTGAAGTTTATATCTTTAGTTGCAATATTTTTATTTTCATATTCATGAGAAAATAAAGATCTAACAACCTCTTTCATATTTTTAGATTCAGAAAGTAAAGATCTAATATTTTCCATATCAGGAAAAGCTAAAGTATCATTATAGTAATACTTCTTAAAAGTTTGACACAAGTAATCATTCCAACCAACTAAATCATCATCTTCCTTATGAGATTCAAAAAATTCATGCCAATTTAAATCTAATAAATTAATATATGAAAATTTTCCATCAACTAATCCAAATGCCTTCTTTGATTCTGAATTATATTCATAAAGGATAAACTTATTCTCATTAAAAATCATTGATGCATCTTTGGGTTGTGCGTTGATGTCAGTTATATTATATAAGATTATATTCTGTTTTTCGTCTTTTCTAGGTAAATTAAAAGCCAGAAGATAATCATTATTTTGTACTTCGCAAAATTCTATTTTTGTATCGGTATCTTTTAATTGAATATTTCGAATTGGAAAATGTACATCTTTTAAAAAAATTGCAATTTCATTAATTTCATAGTCCATATATTTTACCGCGATTGAATTTCCTTTAGTTAATACTGTTAATTTACCATGCTCATAATACTTGGCCGTAAACCCAAGTGAATAACTAAATTTCAATTGAAATGTTTCCAAGTCCCAATGAAATAAATAATGTGGAGAAATAACCCATATATTATCATCATCAATAAACACTCCATTTATTACTTTTTTAATATAATCAATTAACTTTCCAGTTATTAATTTGTTACATGATGACAGTTCATAAGATGACATTAAACTTAGCTCATTACTCATATCATGCTTAGAATGATAAATTGATATTTTATCATTATTGAATATTACAAGATTCCCTTCTTTTTTGAAATTAATCTTATATTCTACTAAACTTTCAGGTGGAGGATTAAGTTCAATTTGCTGATGTTCGGTTGACATTTGAAAGATTTCAATATTATCATAAGATGAATAACAGACAATTTTACTATCATTTACTTTAATCTCATAAATATACGTCCATTCTTTTGGTAATTTATAAACATTTGCTTCATGATCTAGTATCGGTTCAGAATTTTCAACAATCCATCCTTCAATTGATTTATCGTCTTCGCTATATGTGACGGCATATTTACCGTTAAGGGATAAAGATACTAAAGATACTTGTTTTCCGTCGTGCGCATTGTGCGGATCGCGTGGGTTGAGTATCGTGTTTGCCATATGAAAAATAATTGTCTTTTTTAATAACAATTTAAAAATCGCATGAATTATATAGCATACAGCAGGTCTACATAGCCCTCGGTTATGCTGATCCAACGTTTATGAGTAGAATAAATAATTTCCGCTCCATATGTATTTACTTTA